>NW_019416742.1:864487-876268 GCF_000390285.2 Anoplophora glabripennis | reverse complement strand
AAAGAGTCTACCAGGACAGACCGGATAATATTGAGAATTTAAAGAACAAGATTAGGGCGGAGATGCATAATTTACCAGCTGAAGTCATTCAGAATGCTGTGGACAGCTTTTACTATCGTCTTGGAGAATGCCAAATAGTGAATGGAGGACATTTTCAGCATTTGCGACATTGAGTTTATTTTTGTAAATTATCTAGTTGTTTCAATTTCTAAATGAAAAAAAACTTGTTATTGAAAAAATAAAACTTGTTTATTTGGTATGGCTGGATTCGGTTTTCTATAAGCTTTTCAACGAGCCCCCTCATGCCTTATGTTTCCATTTGAAAAAAAAAGTAGGGGTAGCTGGGGGTTAGGGGGTTGAAGAAAAATTAATTATTATATAACCGAAATATGGGAAAAAATCAAAATCAGTTAACGTGTTTCGGCGTTTTTAAAAAAATTAACTCATTCAAAAGATATGAATTTTATTCCGTACTTCTGGCCATCCCTGTATATTTTAATCGCATAGGATAGAATCCAGCGATATCATAATTTTACAAGTGATGTAATCGTTGAAATATTAATAGTCGTAGCTATGTACGTACCGTAAAAATTCATACTTCAAGGTTTGTTAATTTAAACTGATGTTCAATTGTTTTGCATATTCTGATTCCTAAGGTCTTTTTAAATATGGCTATATTTTGTACAATTCAAGTATGTTCATCGTCGTTTTCTTAAGATGCGTTTCCACTGGTGCTTGCGAGCAGCTCGCCATTTACTTATTTACGTTAAGGTCACGAGCAGTTCGTGTAACATTAGCATCTTTATCTTTGTTCATGTTGAGCTCGCCAAAATTCACCTCGGCTGTCGGTAATTTCAAAAGGTATGTATTTTAGCTCTTTGTGGATCCATTTAAGATGAATGTGGAACACTGACCGAATTTCTTGGCGGGCAACATTAAATACAAAAATTATTTTTTTATAGACGTCAACATGTGACTGTTTGTGACTTGTTTGTGGGTGCTGTGTGCGAAATGATTAGTGACTTAACTATACACGAACAGCTCGTGATGTTTGCCTGTGAATGGGTGAAAAAGATAAAGATGTTAGTGTTCACGAGCTGTCTTGACGCAAACATTTTGCGAATAGGTTGTTAAGTGATCGCGAACTGTTTTCGTGTTGTTATAATTATGAATTAATTAGAAATGAATTAATAGATATTTCTTACAAACAATTTTTATTGAAATATTCAGATTTGGAAATTAATTTAGCGAAAGAAACGAGAAGAATCATGTACATTAATAATAAAATTATATTAATGTAATAAAGGTATGTCAAAGGAATTATTTGTTTTAGTCAATATTTTTGTAAATATCTTTTTAATCCATTCAGAGAACCAAATGTATGTTATATCTATATAAATGGTATAAACGAATAGTTACATTTTGAGTGACAGATCTAATTTAAACTTCTTTATCTTAGTCTTTACCTAAAAACGTGTTTCGCATTTTGTACAAGTGTACATTAAAAGGTTTAGTAGGAAACTTTTTATCTTTTAAATTAATTATTTCGCAAAACAATATCAAGTCTTAATCCCATTTAAAGCCTTCAACGATTTCCTGCAGAAACTTGGGATCACAA
Source organism: Anoplophora glabripennis (assembly GCF_000390285.2). Classification (NCBI taxonomy): domain Eukaryota; kingdom Metazoa; phylum Arthropoda; class Insecta; order Coleoptera; family Cerambycidae; genus Anoplophora; species Anoplophora glabripennis. The sequence continues at coordinate 874,650 of NW_019416742.1, read as the reverse complement.
ATGTAGAAATTTTATGTCAAAAAAAGTAATTATGACTGATGGCGACAGATACGAAACTATTACTTTATTTATTTTACTGTATCACAGGAAATTTTCAATCAATTTCATAACAAATTGTCGATGTATTTTATTTTTTTAAAATCACGATGCTGTTATAGTGTTAGTTCGTTAAATATTTAAATCAGATTGACTTAATTAGAAAGGAATTAATCCGAATATCAAATTCCTAATCGGTTTTATCACAATTTTGTGGTTAATGTTTTTAATTCTTCTGGTATAGATTTGTTCATTCTTATTTAATATATTGGATAATGTTTTAAATTTTTAATATTTGATATGGTAGCAACGTTATAAATAATAATAATAAAATACGTTCAAATTATTTTCTGATTGATATCAATTAGCAACATTGAAAGTCAAAACTCTGGCTGTCTGGCTGTGTACTATCAAGATGTTTTTTAAGTCTATCATAACTTCAGGAGGTTGTCCTTAACGTCATTTTAGGCATAAAACTCTTAAAGAATCAGAGGTCTAGCTGGTGTTGAAATAAAAAAAAATCATATTGAAATATATAATGTAGGTAGATGAAAATCGGACTAATATTAAACCAATTAAAAAAATTCTCTGAATTAGTTTGTATGATTTGACTGTGAGGAAAAGTTGCACATACTATTTTCTATCACAAGTGCGAAGTGCGAGTCGTTATGGGACCTACAGCGTAGGGGGTTATATGCACGGAAAGTGCCAGATAGTGCAACGGCGTGATGTGCTATGAAAATAACATCATGCCGGCGCCGGTGGACTATCTGGCACTTTCCGTGCACATAGCCCCCTAAGCTATAGGTCTCATAGCGAGCGCGCGTGATTGAAATGTTATTTATAAGAAAAAAAAAATATGTACTACTTTATTCCAAAAAACGAGACATTTTCAAGTTATTGCGTAGATTTAAAATATTATTAAAAGTATGCGTATCTCAAAAAACAATGTATATGAATTATTTGTTCCAAATACAATTTTGAATAGTTATTTAGTGGTGCGTCCCTTCGCTATTCTTCATATAATTAAAAATTTTGATGGTTACACTGTTTAAAATTAATTATACCAAAAAAAATTCAATATACATAATTATTTATTGAATTTAAAATATACAGGGTGTCCCTGAAAAGGATGGACAACGCTTGACCACAAATTCATTGGATGAAAACAATACTATTTAGCCTAACTTACCTATATACAAAAGTGCACGCCTACTGAGATATAGCCTTCTAAATATAGAACAGATAAGTAACCTAGTTTTTTTCAAATAATTTGAAAACTGTTTTTCTTAGAAACTTCAAATTTGGTACACTTATTTTTTTATATAAGGGCAAGGTAAATATGGAATTTGGAGAGAATACATATACAGGATGTTCTATTTCTAGTGCCTGTGCGCCACTGGCTATTCCTTAACTTTTTTGTGTGTATGCCAATGGCGACAGAATTTATATTTTTAAAAATAAGCACTCTTTTAGAAGATTTTTTTAGCTCTTACAAAATTTTGATATCGTTTATGGATTTCGAGTAAAATTCGCATTTTTTATACATTAAATATTGGCAAAAATTCCGATTTATAAAGAATAATTTTTAACTGCAGCCTCAAAGGGGAATAATAATGAAAATACGTCACATTAAAAAAAATAACTACACATTTTTGATATTAGTATTATCAATCAATAAAATAAAAATCAACACTAATATTTTAAATAAACACTATCAATTAATAATGTAAGAAAGTCAACATTAACATTTTAAATAAACTGATATTTGTAATCACATTAAAATAATATTACAGTAAATGCTCAAAGTTACTTTCTTGTTCTTAAACGCAAGCATTAGTTCTTCGAAAATTAGAAATTATCCAATAATTGTGCATTACCTCTCATAACATTAATTTCATGTTGTATTCTTTCCCATATTCGTTTTCTGTATTTACTGAAAAGTTATTTTAAACTGCGGTCCTCAACGCTCCCCAAATGAAATAATTACATGGGTTTAGGTCCGGGGATCGAGGTGGCCATTTTAAAGGGGTATTTTTCCTCTACCTATCCACCTGTTAGACCTTTATTAATCTGTAATACCTACCTGTACCCTGTAATACCTGTAACCTGTATGTAATACCTGTAACCTGTAATAACTGGTCTTTTAATACTCTATTAAAGGAACTTTTTGAAAGCCAACCTCTGCCGCTAAACGCCCTTTATTTACTTGAGGAATTTTTTCGACCCTTTCCAAAATTTGTTCCTCCAGCTGAATAATTCCGGCCGTACATTATCCACGATTTAATGTTACAAGTAAAAAACGTCCTTTTTTCCGAAGGCGTCTCTCCGCATTAGCAAATGTTTTGTGATTTGGAGTTCTTCGATTAGGAAATCTTTCAGCATATGTTCGAACAGTAGCACACCAATTTCCTTCACAATAACTCAAAACTACTAACATATCAGTTTGTTCAGCAAAGCTAAAATTAAATCACAGCTAGCTTGACACAGAACCTTTTAATTATTGTTATGAATTTGTTTCTCTGTTATATGGCACCTCGTACTAGAATGTTCTATTTTTCTTAAACTGATTTTATATTATTTAGTGTGTAAAAAATGCCAATTTTACTCGAAATCCATAAACGATATCAATATTTTGCAAGAGGCAAAAAATCTTCTAAAATAGTGCTTATTTTTAAAAATATAAATTCTGTCGTCATTGGCAAACGTACAAAAAAGTTACGGGATAGTCAGTGGCGCACAGGCACTACAAAGAGAACATCCTGTATATGTATTCTCACCAAATTCTATATTTACATTGCTCTTATATAAAAAAAATATGTGTATCAAATTTGAAGTTTCTAAGAAAAACAGTTCAAATTATTTGAAAAAAACTAGGTTATCTGTTCTATATTTAGAAGGCTATACCTCAGTAGGCGTGCACTTTTGTATGTAGGTAAGTTAGGCTAAATAGTCTTGCTTTCATCCAAGGAACCTGAGGTCAAGCGTTGTCCAACCTTTTCAGGGGCATCCTGTATTTTATTGTGTCATAAAAATAATTATTACACAATGATTCGTTTTTCAAAAAATGCCTCTCAGAAACTCCGCTACTGATTGACAGAATGGTGAACCAGTTCAGTGAATTTTTGTCTAATGAGATAAATAATTAGCTTAAATGATATACCCATAGTTTGTTTTATACATCTCCAGAGACATTTGAATAAATGTTCGAAAACCAATGGTTTTAGATCCTCGGTTTATTAAGGCTTTTTTTTGTCTAAAACGACCCAGAGAAACAATATCTCTAATTTATGACGTAGACTAGAAATACCCATAGGCAACCATTTGAAATCTATAGCTGCTTATAGAAGTGTAGTGTGGTTAAGTGATTCAAGTCCCATAACACCGCGGCCTATTGTGCGTCCCATAATTTAAACCTATTCAGCAAGTAACTTTGTCCTTTTTACAAAGTCAAAAAGCTTCCTTGACAACACTTCCCTCAGTTCCTTGGGTTCCAGAAAGGGTTTTCCCAGCGTCATTCTACTACGTGCAAATACTGAGCACGCAGAGAAGTTTTATCCGCCAAGTCACATCCTTGGCAGACCGGACTGTCTACAATCCTTAGCTTGAATAGATATTTCTTAAAGTGGCAGTGTCCCTACACTTTCCTCAGCCAAATTTTATTCAAGCTCGGCAAGTCTTTCTTTTCTGTAAAGGACCCTCCATAAGTTCCTTCGCATGGCTTTGCCCTGACGTTGAAGCCCAGTATTTTCCATGTTCTGACTAAGTTCATTTGTCCAGAGCCCCCCTGATCCCACTGGGAGATGTACCACAGAAGGGTTCCGGACCAATGGAATCTGTTTCGGATCCTTTCCTAGCAAGTTCATCCGCTTTCTCATTTCCGTCAATGCCTTTGTGTTCACACACCCAACACAATCTAATTGTATTAGTGGTAGGCTGTTCGGTCGGCATTGGTTCTCTATTCAAGTCTGGAATGGCTTATGGAAGTGAAACTTTGGAATCGTCTTCTCGGAAACCATCCCCAGAGTCGGTTCCGACGGATGTTTCCATAATCCGGAAATAGGGACTACTTCTCTAGTCATTGTTCCTGTGTCGGTACGGTGTTAACCATGTTTGTTTTTCCACCACTATATGAAACGGTGATAGATTTAACATGACTTAGCGCAGCTGTCGATGGCATCGCCCTCGTTATACCCAAACAGACTAATCTCTGGATTTTGTTCAGTTATTTCCTCGCTTATTCCATACTCTAGTAGCTCGTACGCCAATCTTTCGTCTGTTATTAACCTTATATACCTATTACTAGAAATGATGATCAAACATTAGTAATCAACTAAGTAACATAATAACTAAAAAATGTCCTTAACAACTAGTAAACTTCTGTGACCGTATTTTTACGTGGGTACTTTTTGAAATAATCTATATCCTATAAATGATTGATTGGTGATAAATAAAATACGAAAATAAATTTCTTAATTTACACTGGATCATTCTGTTTAATTATAGTTATAGAACATAATAGTAAATAATACTGTTGAATCCCCTTTATCATGTTATTTATGCTGCTAATATATTTACGACTAAGTTTGAGTAAACGTTGTAACTCTCTGTGGTCTTGTCAAAAAAATGAATTTCAGACAGAGAAAAAATATAAAAATTTGCAATAGTACATTATACCTATACATACATGTAATACAAATTGTACATACTAAAATTGGTAAATTATTTTTTAACTAAAACATTGTACAATTCAGCAATTTATAGCATAACAAATAGTGCATGAATTGTCATAAGTGGCTAATTATGTTTCAATACATTGGTCAATATAAAAATTTATCTTAACAGTAAATTACCATGATGAACTTATGACGTAAATAAATAAACAAGTGACAAAAATTCGAGAATGTATTGTACTTTTAAACACATGAAGAGTCAGTAAAATGCACTAAGTTGTCCAATGAATTGCAACTAGTTTTATTGTATTGCCCAATTTTCATATTAAAATTTGGCCAATATTCGTTTTTAAAAAAATGTTGTAGATAAAAAAAATATTTTAATCAATAATATTGCAACTGCTTCGATTGTTACATCCTTTTATTACAAACAGTCCAGGGTTTCAAAATGGATAATTTTAAAGCTCATTACATTCAGACTTGTATTACGTTGCTTTATCAAATGTGTTTAAAAGTTAAAACATTTCTCTGGTCTTATTCATGTTTGTGAAGTGCAATAGTACGAGACAAGAATTTAATGGATGACTAACAAAAACAATTTATCCACGTAAATTTTAATGATTTACAAATGTGGTGAATATGAAACGTGTGTTGGCTCCTCTGATTGCAAAATGTGAATTCTTGAATATCCGTCTCGTCTGATATTGCGAAAGTAGTGACTTGTCCGTTTTGCACAATTGTTATTTTCCGTATCCGGGTGTCTCTAGATATTTTTTTCAATGTCATCATCGATGACTAAGATTCGAGGGCCAATATGAGATATTTTTATTTCTATTTAATTCTATCTATCTTTCTATTAGAATTCTCACATCTTCACAGGTCATTGTGTCAAATATTGTTCTTTAATGGAGAAATAGTGTTCTGTAATAAAATATTTGTTAAAGCCGAATATGTGTCTCTGCAACGTAATACGGAATTTCTCTAAATAGCTGCCGCTCTGTTAAAAATCGTAAATCTCAAAGCTGTCTAACTATTCACTATGTTTCTGAAACAAGTGCTTTGCTTTAAAGGGGTAATACAGAACGTGAAAATAAATAGTTTTCATTAAGTAACCTGGTCTGAAATGTCACACTTTCAAGATAAAAAAGATTGACAAATCAAAGAATAGAACATTTTGAAACCAGCCCTGTTGTGTAGAGTACACATAGCAACTTCAAGGACGTTGTTTCACAACGTTTATGTTTTGTTGCCAGTCGAAATGTTTTATTTTAAAATACCTCTTTGGGGCTCTAAGTTAGAAAGTATTGAAACATCGTTGGTACTGAAATTAATTAAATAATAGAAATCAAGTACTTACCATACATTGCTATTAGGTAATTCTACAATAATTGTTGGAAATTTATTTCCACGAGCTATGAAGCATATTTCTAAACGGTGGTGAAAATTATCTCGCATGCGTATCATTACGCCAGGCATTCGCTCAATTTCATCGGTTTCAGCGAAAATACACTGTTGAAGATCGACGACATCAACAATGGGTGTTCGGTACTTATTCTGTTTCGTACATTTCCAAATAGAGAATTCATTTTGTTACTTCGTGAGTTTTCATTCTCGCTTAGAAGCTGACTTTGCAACCCTTGCAGTTTCTTTGTTCTACCAAGCTTATAAATATGGGTCGAGTTCATTGTGTTATTCAGTTATTATCCAGATGTATGTAATACTTAACTCATAACTTTGGGATTATTGTATATTTTTGCTTTAATTCATTCGATATTTTTGGCCACAGGCCACAGGAAGGCACTTTACGAACCCCATCTGTAAACCGATAAAGTCGAAAACTAAAATAAAATGTAACAAACGCGTTTTCCGTCCCGTCATATCATACCAGGTGTGAAGTCAATTTGCAATAGTCGCCTCAAACGTGGAGATAGACATTCCAACAGTGCAGCTGTAGCTAGCCTCCGTAGTCCTTCGGAAGCGTTCGCAACATGATGGTATTCTGCTTATATTTAAACACAGTGACACAGTGGCAGTCGTAGTTCAAGTAAACTAGACCAGTGTAAGAGGTCTAACACATAACTGTTTGTAAAAACTTGAAAGGATTTAAAAAATGTTTTATATAAATCAGATTAGTATTTTTATTTATTTTTTATAATGTAAGTTTTTTAAAATAACAAAAATAATTATTTTAAAATATAAATTAGTTTTATTTATCCACATATCAATATTGGTTAATTCGTCCACATTGACAAAAACATATAGTGACTAAAATAATACGTCGTCATAGAAAAGCAACTTTCACTAAATTATTTTTCACGAGAATGTTCTTTTTAGTGTTCGGTGCTTCGACCACAGTCATATAAAAAAATATGGTCACTTTATAATAACACGTTAAGTTATACAAAAGCACTGTTTTACTAAATTATTTTGTATTTTAAATTCGCAAAAATAATTCAAAATTCATATCATATTCAAAATTCATATTCAGGGAAACAAGTACTATTACCCCTAAAAAAACTGATCCCCACTTAAAGTTACATCCTGCATAAGCACAAACGGGTGCCAGGCAAGACAAAAACCTTACAAAACTTTACGAATTCACAACGCAAATGCTTTATCAAGGCATCTTATTACGATTTTTCTTTGTTTTTTTTTTTGTATTGTGCCGTACCTGTTTGTGCTTAGGTGTGTACCCGCCTTAATAATTGCCAAAGAAACTTAATATTTTTCGAAAAAAAAACAATTATATTAAAGTACTTTGCTATAAATTGCATACATGCTTTTCTATTATATTCTGACTTCTGACACGTTAACCTATTAAATATATGTTGTGTATACTGGCCTGATGTTATTTATAGTATAGTTGACATAGTTTATTGAATTTATTTGACCCTTTGAGTCCATTTTAGTACATATTTATCTCCTTAGAAATTATGCTGCAGTGAATTCTCTGTGTTAAATGTCGTTGAATATCTGCTATGCAAAATATGTACAAATGATTTACAAATAAATTAATTTCTTCATAATTTAATCTCGCATTATCCAAATTAAAGACGTAAAAATATAAAATAATATAGGTACCAAATAAAAATAAATTAAATATTCTAGAATTCATTTAAATATTAATAACTTAAAATTACTATTAAAGTTTACCCAATACTTTTTTATGGTAATATTGATTTAGTTGTTAATTGTTTTACTATTTATGAATAACAATTACATTTAGTAATTTTGCAGAACTAATATATTTTATAGAATGAAATAGACCATAAGTAACATTTGCAGTTTTGCTAAATTTATTTTTTTTCAAACTCACTGATATGTCATAATCAGGCACAGTTATACAATCTCTATTTAGGGCTATCAGAACTAAGCCGCGGGACACAGGCGTACGCATTATTTATTAAAAAGCAACAAATGAAATTATCTCTAATACACCACCGTAAACACCAACGGATAGGAATTAATTACGCAACATCCGCATGATAACAAACAACACTATACTAATTTGACGTGAAAACCATTCTGGGGCAGCGGCTCACGCATGTCTCGGTTGACTCGCTTGGCACGCCATTGAATTGCGGCTCTCTCTGACAGCCCTATGTATTGTTATAATCCTTATAATTTTTTTTTCTTTACCTCATATTGTACCATTAAGAAGCTTGAAACTTGTTCTAGAACTTTGCTTATTAGTATGAAGAAAATCCTCAAAAAAAAATTATGACTAATTTGGATACCTAAGAGACGAGATATTAATAAAAAAATTTTTCACCATTTAGTACAGAGAATGCAGATTTTTTTGGTCTTTCCACTTAGAATGCGCAGCAATTGACAAACAGTTTTTACAGCAACTTGTATAAATAGGAAACTGATATCTAAGGAACCGTATGACAGCTCGTAGAAATCGATTAGGTACTTGTAAGGTATTTAATTTATAATAATTCTCCTTCAAACTGCTGTCGTTGACTAACTTATCCTTCATATGCGTGATAGCGGCAACGCGGATTATTTGAAATTCGCAGGTGTCCAAACAAACAGAATGATCGAACGGGAGCGAGCGAACGCAGAGCCGAGCGCTCCAGCCAAGTACAACGTTGTCAAATCTAAAGGCTTACTACTTTAGTCACTAGCAGAAACTCTCGTTGAAATTAGACGTACCTCCGTACCCGATAAACCTCCCTAAAGGTATAGATAGGCGAAATATGTATAAGAACTAAGAAGACCATGCAAAATGTGTTTTTTTTAAATTAATAGTTAATTTTAGTGTTCCTAAGTAAATGTATTTTTTACAAGCGTTTATTTAACTTCACATGTATGTTTGTTTGTATGAAAGTTTAGTTCAAATCTTGCAAGCCATTTGAACATGTTCCTCTAAACTTGCGACTTTGAAATTTTACATGCTTGTTCAGTTCTGATGACGATATACTAAAATGATAGAAATAACCTGATGCTGCAGCCAGCATCGTCCCTCACGAGGGCACACTTCAATAGTTAGTAGCAAGGAAACGAAACTTTGCATATAGGTTTAATTTTCATAGCTAAACGTGATCTTCGCTATGAACTGATGCTGATGCTCAACGATTAGTAGCAGAGGCGTTACTTGAAATGGATAGATTCAGAAATATAACTAAAAAGGTGTAAAAAAATGAAAAGTAAAAAAATATTTTGAAAACAAGCTTTTATTAAAATGCACTTTAAAGAAAAAAATAAACCAAGGAGTTCATAAAACCCATAATGTTGTGTAAAGCCCAAACCCACAAAAGGGTAGAATATGACTGTCATCAGCTAGAGTATGATAAATGGACATAACTATCTATAATCAGTATCTTCATGTTCTTATGCGATTTAAAAGCTTAAAATGACGTTAACTATTTTGTTGTCTGTTATGTTGTAGAGAACAAATATGGGGTACTATAAGGGTACTATAAAACAGAATGACAGTTAACCTATTGTTTTTTTTTGCTTTAATTATTTGCATTGGATATGTATGTCTAGTATTATGTTCATGTTGTATATTTAAAAGATTATATTTAGTTTTTTGCTGTAAACAAATTATTTTGAAACTATATATGTATTTCTATAATATCAAAAAGTTCAGATTCGGTATACAGGGAGATTCATTAACAATAGGAAAGTCGAAAGCTGAAGATACTACACGTGAAATGGTGACCATTGGCGCAAACATGCCTTATCCGAAAGTTGATAGTTTCGGAAAAACAGGTTGTTGAAAGTTAAAATTTTAAATCGTTTTTTTGCGATTATTCTGAAAATATGTAGGTTAGGAACTTGAAAATTTGTGAAACTATATTTTTTTAGGCGACGAATAAGATGCGTGTTGTAATTTCAGCATTGCTCATAGAGGGCGCCACTTATGACCAATTTTACCGAAAATTTAGTTAATAACTTTTTACCCTGTATATTTAACATGAAACTTGATTCAAAACCTGAAAGAGC
>NW_019416742.1:813596-863886 GCF_000390285.2 Anoplophora glabripennis | reverse complement strand
TTAGGGTTGCCAGATTGCCAGCTATCGATTACCGAACACCAGTGGCGGCTCGTGCTATATGAAAATGGGTGGGCACAACTTAGTTATGTGTGTTTTGGGAGTGGGGTCACAGAAGACAGATGCACAGGCAAAACAAAAAAAAACACAACACTTGCAAAATGTGATCTGTTCATTTGTTGAAACTTGTCAATGAAATGGCAAGGCAGTTTGTTTAACCCTAGATGCAAACCTTCGCATATGGCATGGAGCTACCGCTTACAACACCAGTTCCTTGAGGTACAAGTTACCAGATGACGATGGTACCTAAACCTATTTACTAGAATTACCGAACAAATTTGTGTTCGGTTTGCCTTTCATTCCGGACACGAACAATTGAGTTAATTACCGAACAGTCCGAACGAAATCCGGACGGTTGGCAACCCTAACCTACTCTTTAAGTTGAAAAAATATGGATCTTAACTTGTTTAATACGGAAGCATGGCTTGCTAACCCTAATATTCAAGTCACAAATGGGCTCGTCTGTTGACTAATGGGTCCAAGGCAGACGAAAGCTGAGGGTCCGTTTTTGTGGCACGCGGAAAAGTATGCCATGGTCTTCCAAGCTGAGGTTTTTGCTAAACAGGATTAATGGTGAAAAGACAGAACCACCCGGGACAGCATTTGTTATCTCAGGACGTCAGAGAGACTCCCACAATTTAGTCTTGCCTTCACATGTAGCACATGTCTATTTTATAACTTTTATTAACGGCCTGCACAACGGGTCATTAGATCTGACTGTTAGGAGTAACTTCGCCATATTCCACAAAAAACAACAATTTTTTTAATATAAAGTCAATATGTTCCCCTTTTATAAACCTGTATATCTATTAGAATTCTCAATTATGGTATCTGATTTGTATATTCTATAAAAAAATAATTTCTATATTTACTGTATTTATTTTCCAGGGCACAAAATTATGGATTATTATGGAATACCTCGGGGGAGGTTCAGCATTAGATCTGATGAAAGCCGGAAATTTCGAGGAAATGCATATAGCAATTATTCTTAGGGAGGTGCTGAAAGGCCTGGATTACCTTCATAGCGAGCGTAAATTGCATAGGGACATAAAGGCCGCCAATGTATTGCTGAGTGAGATGGGAGACGTCAAACTTGCTGATTTTGGTGAGTTTATTAATTGTTGACGATAGTTAATTTTTGTGTATACTATATTGTTAATGTCAATATAGGACAGAGCCTTCATAAATGATTACACACCACGTGACCAGTGATTTTGTTTGGAACAGTAATTTTATTTCCTTCACGCTGGCAATTAAGTTTTGGTAAAATTAGAACAATAAGGTCAGAATTACAATAAAACGCAGCATTCTGTTTCACCAGCTGTGTTTGATGTAATTTTTCATGAGATTCCATTTAACCAATCAGCGCTCACATTATCTCGAGTGTAGACGTAACGGTTTGTCATTGTACATTGTAAACAAATCATTAATATTGGTGACACCAAGATGTAGGGAATTTTCGTTACCAACATCAGCCCTGTATTGTTGGTTGCCTAAGCTCGATGATCACGTGACTTGTAAACATTTATGAAGGCTCTGTATTTAAATATTCAAGTGTATATGTGCCAATGCCTTTGTGTGTCTAATAATGTAAACAATTATATTCCTCAATCATGCACTTAGATATTCCTAAAAATCTACATACTTGCAAGTCAAATTGAGTAATGGGATTCATTCATACAAGTTATTATTTAAGACCAAAATGTAGTCTCAAATTTTAGTATTTATTATTTAATGAGAATAAATGTTACCATTTTGTTCATTGCCGATTATTCTTCAGTAAAGTGACAACTATCCATTGAAATATTACCATTCATATTCATGCACACAATTTGTCATTATATTTTATTTAAAAGGACCAATTTTAAATTATGTAATAGATACATTTATCTAAAGAACGTATTTGATATTATAGCAGTGTTACCTATTTAAGACGGAAACAGCCTTACTAAAGAAGAATATTTAAAAAACTATTATTTAAATAAATTTTTATTGTCAAGACCTACTTATTTATTTTTTTGTTTCATTGGTACAGTCAAATGTATAGTGAAAAAAGATTTATTATTAAAATCATTATTAATAGCTGTTTTACTTGACAATTTATTGATCAATTAATTCATGAAGTCGCTTCATCAAGAAATTGGACAAGTGTAATGCACCAAATCTGCTGTCAGATAGCTTCATGAATTTATTCATCAAGTTCTTGACGAATTAGAGCATGTTCTAATTTTCGTCAATTTCTACGGGAAGTTCGGAAGTACCAACCCAACAGATTTCCAGCCTCAGATCAGTAATGAAGTTATGGTATTGGAATATATAAATAATTGTGTGTGCCTTCGTGTTAGTTTTGCATTGTTTTTACCGATTTGTTACTTACAAAAACTAATATTTATATAATGTGTCAGAACAGTACCGCTGTTGTATCACTACAATTATGAGTGGAAATGTGACATTTTTGAAATTTATTTGCTTCTTTGATTAATTGGTAGAACTGATTCATACGTCAAAAAGCTTGACAAAGTCTGTAGCAGTGTAAAACCACACTGTTTACCAATAAATTCGTGAATTAATTCATGAAGAACTTCGTCAATTTATTCATCAATAAATTGTCAATGTAAAACAGCTATTATTTATATAATTTTGTTTTATGTTTTTCCAAAATTACCCAAGCAACGGAAGTAATATGTAATTATTTAACAAAATATCCTTTTTAAAATATTAAAATTCTTAATTTTCTTTGATACACTTTGTATATCATTGAATATTTTTCAAAATATTTCTTAATTGTTGGAGGTAATCAGACAAATTGTTATCTAATGTAATTAATGTTGTTAATATATGCATTAGCTAGATGCAATCTATGTCTTCTCAATTTAAATTCTTCCATAGGAAGAAATCCAATGGAATAATCTTTGGAGATCGGGTCAGCAGTTCCATTTCTAATAGTAATAACTACATAATATTTCTTAATTAAGTAAATAAATTCTAACTTTTCTTCTTCTTTTTAAAATTATAAACATTCCAATTTAATAATCATTAATTAATTTGAATCCCAATAAAATGGTCTATTTATTGATTATTCAATAAACTATTTACGAAGAATGATAAAAACCCTTAATACTAATTTTGTCAGCAACAAAAAAATTCACTAAACTTAATACAAGCTCTTTTTAGGAAATGCTGATTTGTCAGATTATTGATGAGATGGAGAGACAGTCAGGGTTGATTGAAAAAAAAAAACAACAAATTTCACCTGTAAAACGTCACTTAATAAACAATTGCAGAATTCTACTAATCGTTCTGAAACAGCTGAGCAAATAGTTTACTTTAAATCTGTTGTCACAAATAAAAATTCAAAATATAGGTGAAATGTAAGAATGTTACTTTGGTTACTGCTACTCGAAGCTTAGGCCTTCAAATGGTGAAACTAGAAGCGAGCGACCTGCTATATCGCAGGTACTATGAAAGCAAGATCTGTATTGCCATTACTTTTAAATTTTTATATCCAAATACTATTAATGATCATTTTGTATTCCACAAAATAATACAGACACTAGTGATATTAAAAATATATTAAAGTAGTTTTACATAGGTTATGAAAAATAAGTAATTTATCTGTTATTGTTATTAATTTATTTTTCCATGTTGTTTTATCTAAATTGGCGAGTTTCGAACAATCATTTGTTCAAAGATTAAGTGGTAGAATACACTAATTGAAAAAAAATTGACAAGTAGGTTTTGATAATTAAAAGTTAATTTAAACCTTGAGTTATGTAATGGAGTTTTTTAATCCCTCTTAAAAAAACCTGAAGCAAATTGGACCATAATACCTTTTTTAGGGATGTTTTAATTTTAAATGTAGCTGTTCCTTATTTTATATAAAATGTTTCCATTTGGGAGTTCTAAGAAATCCTTCAACAAATTCAAAAAGTAAAACATACGGTTACTTTTGTTGTATGTTAAAGCAAATTGTTATTTGCAGGTGTTGCTGGTCAGCTGACAAACACGACGAGTAAGAGGAACACATTTGTTGGTACCCCCTTTTGGATGGCTCCCGAAGTTATAAAACAGTCTGCTTATGACTCAAAAGCAGATATCTGGAGCTTAGGAATTACTGCAATCGAATTAGCTAAAGGAGAACCCCCTAACTCTGAGCTGCATCCTATGAGAGTGTTGTTTTTAATTCCAAAAAATAATCCCCCACAGTTAACAGGAAGCTACAGTAAGCAATTTAAGGATTTTGTCGAGGCTTGTCTGAATAAAGACCCTGAGAATGTAAGTGATTGCAGTTCTTTTTAAATTTATATTTTACATTTGTTCACATACTATACAGTCTCGCCAAATGAAAATAGTGCTGGAGACTAAATCAACCCATCTGCATGCATTTTAAAGTGTTGAACACGAATCGGAAGTTAGTTTTCATGCATCAAGTCTTTATTTTTCCTATCCTCAAAAAATAAGATAAAAATTCCTGCAGTTGCACATTTTGAGATGTGAAACACATTAATGGGCCAGCAATCATTTTGGGGTTAGAAACATAATAACAAGACTTCAAAAACATTTTTGCAATGTATATTCTTTTTTTTATTAAAATATGGACCTCTTTTTGGTCCACTATCAGGATTTTTTATGTATGCTATGATAATATAGCCATAAAACTATTAACAGTGCCACATAACAGTTATGTTTTTTACATACTGACAGGCAAAAACGATTGAAACTTGTTCAAGTTGAAAGTAAAGTCATGCATTGTATTGGTGGACTATGGAAATGATTTTTCCAAGTATTCGAAGCATTTTTTATCTTTATCCAGAACTTTATCCCATTTAATATGAAGTAGAGGAAACTATCTTTTTAGGGTCAAGATTTTAACGATTTTTAGGCAATTTCTTGGGGTTAGGAAAAACCTGTGATCTGATCGTTGAATATTGACGTCAACTCATATTCACCAGGTCAAAATATATGCTAATAGATTATTCTAGTCTCCAGGATAAACCACTTTTTAAATTTGGTGTGCTTGTGTGAGAAAAAGATTGTAATTTTCTAATATAAAATAATCCCGATATTGATAAATAAAATAGGCTATCGTTTGGATACTTTTGTATGCTTTGCTACTTTAATCTATATTCTTAAAACTATTAAACTTTCAAGAAAATACAACATTTTTAACACATTTGTATACCTACTGAGCTCATAAAAGTAAAAAGCTGTGCATCAAATATTCAGGGTGATTTACAACATATCCAAAAAAAAAACATATATAAAACATATAACCTCGCACAATGTGACCGGCATGGCCGTAAAGTGTAATAAAAACAGACAAAAACTTGAAAGAATTTCGCAGGGAAAGGAATAAATGGAATTTTATAGCACCTATTTTATATAAGCAAATTCAACTGCTTTTGTCGCTATTTTTATTATTAATTAAAAAAATTAATTTGTGGTTTTAATTAATAAAATAACTTGATATACCTGATGTTACGACTGTTCAAAATTTTGTCCACCGACCTGTAAACACATTTGGGCCCGTCTTACTCAGTTTCTACGAACTAACACAAATGTTGTCCTGTTTCACCATAACACAAATGTTTCACCATAATACAATGTTGTCTTGCCTCACCATAAATTAAAACGATATCCATCAACTCTGAGTTGCTATACATGCAAGCCATTTTTTCTGACACTAACTACTAAAAAACTATTGTAAACACTATCGCAACGACGATTGTAAAATCGGATTTCAGTATTAGGAGTCGCTGACGCCACGTGGCTCTCTACGCGTATTGCGAATGACAGTAGAACTACAGTTATCCATGTTTGAAAGTAGGTACTACAACTTCAATAATTTCTTTGTCGGAAACTATAAGGATTTTACAAAAATTTTTTTTGATGATATTGACTCCATTTCTCATACCGCATCTATTCCCAAATTTTTGGATAAGTTGTGAATCACCCTGTATGACTTTATTAATGAAATACACCATTTATTTAGATCTCAGGAAACAGATCAATTTTGCTGATTATCATTTTGATATGTGGTTTTAGGACTACAGAGGAGAATGAAAAATAATAATGGCACAAGATTCTCATTAGAATGTATCTTGTAATAAAAACCAATTCAACCCTCATCATCATACAGAATGAGCATAAGTGAATCTATTTTTTGCTATTTTTTTAATAACAAGCTTTCAAATGGTGTAGTACTTGGTATCTCTGTAGTCTATCATATTTGAAATATTTGTGATTTTTCATGAAATATTAGGTTCAATATCAATAGAAATATCAAATACCAATTCATATGGCCACATACTTAATTTATAACATAAATTACAAATTAAATGTAAATAGTTTATTTCGAATATGTGGCATGTCATAATTTTACCATAATCTACCATGTTATCTGTTCTGCTTAGAAAAATTTTAATAACTTCTCATAATTGATGATATTATATATTTTATGTGATCTAAAATATCATGTAAAATTATAACTGCGAGTTTACCTTAACATTTTATAGTTTGAAATATTCATTAACAATGGGAAAATCGAAAGCTGAAGATACTACATGTGAAATGGTGACCATTGGCGTAAATTTGTCTTATCCTAAAGTTGATGGTTTCGGAAATACAGGGTGTTGAAAGTTAAAATTTTAAATCGTTTTCTTGCGATTATTCTGAAAATATGTAGGTTAGGAACTTGAAAATTTGTGAAACTATATTTTTTTAAGCGACGAATAAGATGCATGTTGTAAATTCAGCGTTGTTCATAGAGGGCGCCACTTATGACCAATTTTATCGAAAATTTAGTTAATAACTTTTTACCCTGTATGTCCAACATGAAACTTGGTTCAAAACCTGAAAGAGGAATCATTTTTCCATTAATTATGTACTCTTGTTTCATTTCAGTATCTCGATGCGTTTTCGAGAAAAATAGATTTAATGAACACTATGTTTTGATAATACGAGAAAGTAATAGCGAAACAAACTAAGTGTTTCTTCATGTTATTACAACAATTAACAATAAAACAAATGAAATCCCTAGGTAATAATGATTTAAAGTAAGTGTTTGAAGAATCCACCGTTGACACTGATACACTTTACACGTTTTCTGAGAGATCTTCGAGTTTGAAACAACATATTGGGATTGCGTCTAACTTCATTGGCAGCGATTTGTATTCTTTGCCTCAAGTCTTCATACGAACCAATAGATTCTTTGTAAACGATATCTTTCATTCGAGGCCAAATAGAAAAATCAAGAGGGTGAAGTCTGGTCTTCTGGGTGGCCAAGCAAAAATGCTTCCACGGCTTGAAGAAGTTCTACTTTATTTAAGAAGAGACGTGGTTCATGCACGACGGAACTCCTCCGTATTTTTCTCGGCCAGTGCGTGCATATTTAAATGTAGTTTTTCCAAATCGCTGGATTAGCCATGTAAGCATTTTTGCTTGTCCACCCAGAAGTTGTCCTGTAAGTTTCATACAATGTGTCTACGGATTGAGTGCACTTGGGGTGTAAATGACAAACATTTTTCGAGTTGAAATTTGAGCTTCTGGGTTTCATCTCTGCTTCGTCTTAAACTAAGAAGTTGAAAAAACTAGTCCAATTAATTAATGCATATGATGAATTTTCAAAAATTGTCAAGAGTAAAGTACTTTTGTTTTTAAAAATATCAAAAGTATTTACTTAAGAAAGTTATTGAGAATTAAAAGTAATATGACAGATTGTCAATTTTTAATTTGATCGGCCAACCTTGTTTTTTTTCTTTACTTTCAAAAAGACGGACACTCATCACATTCAACGCGAATCATTCGAGAATGGTTAGATGGTCAATTTCCTGGACGGGGGATTGGGCAAAATGGTTCAATTCCTTGGCCTCTTAGAAGTCCTGATTTAACTCTAATGGACTTTTATTTATGGGGCTAAGCAGAAAGTCTATGGGTCCCTGCTGAATAACGATTTATTTGAATTGAAACAAAGAAAAAAGATACAATTAATGCCATCCCCATTCAAGAAATCCAAAACTCCTACACAGAATTTACTATGTGAGCTGAGCGATGTGTAATGGTTGGTTGTATATTTGAATAACTAGTATATTATTTGTTTATTTATGTTTATTATATTAGTTACGTTTTTTTCTCTAATAAATAATTAGGAATTTGTACTTTGTGGCTGTGAAAAAAAAGAAAGTTGGCCTATCAAATTGAAAATTGACAAACCTTTAGTTCTCAGTAACTTTCTTAAATAAATATTTCTAATATTTTTAAAAACATAGGTACTTTACTCATGACAATTTTTGAAATTTCATCATAAAAACATCCTGTACATCAATTAATTGGACCAATAGTTTAAGACCAAGCAGAGATGATGCCCAGCAGCTCAAATTTTAACTCGAAAAATTTTTGTCATTTATACCCCACATGCACTCAATCCGTGGACACAGGTATATTGCTAGAAAAATGAAATTTATGTAATCTCCAATTTTTTTCTGTTTTAAAAAGCTTTGTAACTATGAATTTTTAAAAAATATGGACAAAATTATATATATTTTTAACTGAGTTTGAAAGTTTTTAAATGTGCCATCGAAAGGAGAATAAAGTGTTATCTCAAAATTGAATATGGTGTCCATAAAAAAAAAGAATGTTGACAGCCATCTACCAAAATCTAGAAGGTTTAGAAATATATTAATAAGTTATTCAAAAAAGAAAAATATTGCTTTCATAAAATTCCATATTTCATGTTCCAAAAAAAACATCATTCAAGAGCGCTTATCGTTGCTTTTTTCCTATGGTGAGCATCTTTCAGTAAGTCACCTTGAATATACAGCGTGTGTCGGTAGTGTGCTACCCTAAATACAAACTTTGGTAAAATTGAAATTGTACTGAATGCCACAAATAAATAAATATGGACAATACAGTTTATTACAGAATTAAGTATTTGATTATTAAAGTACTAATCACATTTTTTTGCAATAGCAATGAGTTTTAAGAATTTACACTTTAGGTAAAATATATAAGTATAAATGAAGTTCATAATTGTACTTAATCTACATTATTATTTGATTAATGAATTAGAACGGTTCTTTGCACTACCTTCTTTATTCAACTTGTTTCTGCTTATTTTTTAGAGACCTACAGCCAAAGAACTGCTCAAGTATCCATTTATTAGGAAAGCGAAGAAAAACTCTTATTTAATCGACCTCATAGATAGATATAAGAAATGGCGATGTACTCGGAATGAAGAAAGTGAAACAGAATCTGAAAACTCTGATTCGTAAGTCAAAATAATAGTAGGTATGTGTAACAGTGAGTATAAGCCACATTAATATTTCAGAGAAGAGCCTAAACAAGATAATGATTTAGACGATCCATGGATAATGACGGTAAAGGGTAACATGAAATTACCTCCAGAAGAATTACCAACTCCTAATCATAAAAATACAAATAAAGTACAAAATGGTTCAGGACCTATGTTAGCGAAATCTCCACCTAAAGATTCCAACCTCAATCATTATAGACCGGAAAAAGCAACACCAGTGAGTATACATACTCTCTTTTTCTATTATAGTTTTACTGTTGATCAGAGAAAAAAATCTCGGTGCAAATATTAACGAGTCTGAAAAAAGGTTCATTCTAAAATTAGTGAAGTGTGTACATTGTGTCGCAAACAAAAATATGGTACATAAAACTTTTGTATACAGGGTAGTCCTAAATTGTTTCCAGATATTTTCAGGATCAGTAAATAATACATTCGAGCTAAAAATTTGTGATTAAAACACAACACATTCAATTAATCATTAAAATTTATTTTGTTTCCTTCAACATTTGAAACAACAATTTTTTTCCAACGAACAACTCGGTCATCAAAGCACTTTTTAAACACATATTCTGGTATACATTTCAAGTCTTTCGTCGATTTTTTGTTTTATGGTTTCTATCAACTCGTGTTCCTTTGTGTGTCCTTGCATAAATCTAGTCTCTCTCAAACGTCTTATAACACCCAAATAATATCCTTTGTTGACTGTTTCTACATCCGGGAGGAATTATATGTAGACAACATCACGATAGTCAAAGAAAACGGTCAACATGACTTTGATTTTTGATCGACTTTGACGGGATTTTTTTTGGTTTTGGCTCAATAGAAAAGTGCTATTCCGACGCTTTTTGGCTCATTTGCATGACAGACTCGTAAACCCATGTCCCGTTACTTGTTATAATGCGTAGCATGAATGTAGAGTTCAGACTAGCTCGCTGAAGCATGTCTTCAGCAACATGTTTGTGATGCTCTTTTTGAAGAAAACTCAGATCTTTTGGAACCAGCTGTGCTGGTACACGTTTCTTACCCACAACATCAACTAATATGGTGCAAAGTGATTTATATGCCCACTCTTTCAAACTATAATGATGGGTTGCAAGCACCATTTCCTTCACTTTGTCCATATTTCCTTCAGTTGAAGACATTGAAGAACAACCAGAACGTGGAAAGTCATCAACCACTTCTCGATCATGTTTTAATACTTTGTACCATTCGTATTGTTTCCAACATTTTCACTCATTCAGCATTAGAAATTTCATTGGTGGCACATAATTTGAAGCAAACTCTTCAGTAACATTATCCATAGCATTTATAAATGTAGAGTATATATGATGAAACAAACTGAAAATTAATGTATAAAAAATTAAATTGTAAAAAATATTTGACTATTTTATATCGGTTGTCATGTTTCAAACCCAAGATAAAGGTAGATAGGCTTCATGATATCCAAATACAGTGAAAAGCGGTTGTAACGACCTTCAAGGGACCGTTTGTTTATGGTTGTTATAACCGATATACGTAATAAACAATTACATATATTTTATTTCAAATTTTTATAGAAAAAATGAGAAATTTACAATACAAGTCTTTAAGTGTGTGCATGTATTGCTTTGTGTTCAAAGATCTTGTGTGCTTCATTTTCAATGAATTGTTTTCGAATAGAGACTTTAGGCTTTTTTCGCTACTGAATATTGGTGAATACCTGACTTGTAGTTACTATTTCGATCTCTTTCGATCTTAGTTGTTATATGGTAGTTTACATCTTTTCATTCACTCATACTACACATACTACAACATTCAACTTCACTCGTGAAAAAAAGTCTTTTAATCTTTCCAAATTGTTGAAATCGTTGTGTGACACGCCACATTCTTTTGCTTGCTTGCATTAGTTAGTCCGTTTTTTAATTTCTATATTATGTGTGATTTTTCTTCTTTATTAAACACTTTTCTTTTTGACATCGTGGTAGAAAGTGGTAATTAATACATATAATAACTGTATGCGTAGATGAGTCATAATTTGTCCTAAACATACTAACTGGTGTCAAAAGTGTGGATGCCGCAGGGTGGGTGGAAGAGCGGTGCATTGGTTTAAAGCCTGGGACAGACGCTCCGTTACGCACAATAACTTGCTTGCACAAACTTAATGTACGGCAAGACTAAATCGTGATTTGACCACTAACTATTCAGTTTTGTTGCATCAATTTGCGTTCAGTTATAAAAATCAATATGGTTGATGAGCTGTTATTGTGTTATTATTGATTCTTTTTTTATCGCGTCTTTATTGGTTGAGGGATCTATCTCTTTTAACTCTTCTATTAGTATCTCATGCGCAGAATTTTTGTTTGTTTGTCCAAATACTCTTTGGATTTTACCTTTCAAAGGCATGGATTTTTCTTGTATGGGTTAATGAAATCTGTGAGGAACTCTCTCGAAATTAGTCGTAGGTCCAACATATTTTAATTCAATAATTTAAGTTGATCACTATATTACATACTAATTTTATATGTGTACAACGAATTTTACTGCTCGTTAATAACAAGAAGACTACATATAAGTTGCAAGAACTACCAGACATTACAATTTGCCGCTAGACAAGTCTGTACGAGCAGTGAAATTATCTGGCAGGTTTGATTTCACTCAAGCCCAACAATTGCCTGTACAGATTTAATAAATTTGCCAACATATCAGCACTAACGCAATGATAAATCGCACAACTTAAGTTTGCACAAGCAAGTTGATGTGCAAGACGAAGCATCTATCCCGCGCTTTAAGGCCGTATATCACTATTGGTCGTTATAACCGGTAGATTCTGTGGTAAATGTATACAGGGTGTTTCTAAAATAGGGTTCCAAACTTCTGCTGCGTTTATAACTCATTAAAATAAGCCAAAAAGTTCCTATCAACATGTGCCCTAAAATGCACCCTTAGGAAGTTATATTCCCTTAAAAGGGCTCAAACAAAACTGTTTTTTTTTCTGTTATTTATATTTATGTATGGGTCTTACATAACTTTTTACGTTAAATAACATGGGCCATTCCGTTTCTCGGCATGCAAATCATATGCGTCCCATTTAGGTTGGTGAAGGGGGTTTTTGGCCCGTAATTTTTTTTATTTCAATTTTTTTACAATTTTCTCTACAGATTTATAAAATCTTNCTTCAAAATTATGCAATAAGATCGCTACTAGCTTCTTGTTCAATTGCCCCTTATGACGTCAGACTAGTTTTTAAGTAACGCAAAAATTCATAAATGATTTCTACCACTAATTTGTCATATATTTAAAATTTGACTATACAGGCATGTTCTTTTATATAAAATCTTTGACTCAACAACAATTTGTATATGGTTTGTTTTTATAGTGGACAACCCTATTGCCTGTACAGATTTAATAAATTTGCCAACATATCAGCACTAACGCAATGATAAATCGTACAACTTAAGTTTGCGCAAGCAAGTTGATGTGCAAGACGAAGCATCTATCCCGCGCTTTAAGGCCGTATATCACTATTGGTTGTTATAACCGATAGATTCTGTGGTAAATGTATACAGGGTGTTTCTAAAATAGGGTTCCAAACTTCTACTGCGTTTATGACTCATTAAAATAATCCAAAAAGTTCCTATCAACATGTGCCCTAAAACGCAACCTTAGGAAGTTATATTCCCTTAAAAGGGCTCAAACAAAACTGTTTTTTTTCTGTTGTTGACAAAACGGTCGCAAATAAATAGAAACAAATGTATGGGTCTTACATAACTTTTTACATTAAATAACATGGGCCATTCCGTTTTTTGGCATGCAAATCATATGCGTCCCATTTAGGTTGGTGAAGGGGGTTTTCGGCCTGTAATTTTTTTTATTTCAATTTTTTTACAATTTTCTCTACAGATTTATAAAATCTTTACAATTTTACGGAAAAAATATTATCTTTGTCCAAATCGATATTTCCAATGGTTTTCGAGTAAATTGAGTTTGAAAATTTTAATCCCATTATTTTCTATTTCACATTTAGCTATTGTCTGCAGTAGTAATTAGTTCTTTAATTAGTAAGTGTAACTCTAAATTTAAATAGTCTTAGTTTATGTCCTAAATTATTTATTAAATGATCGGATCCTTCATAACTGCAATTTATTTGAAAAAAAAAAAAACAGTTTTGTTTGAGCCCTTTTAAGGGCATATAACTTCCTAAGGGTGCATTTTAGGGCACATGTTAATAGGAACTTTTTGGCTTATTTTAATGAGTTAACGCAGCAGAAGTTTGGAACTCTATTTTAGAAACACCCTGTATAAAAACGCGTCGCTAAATCCGAAATGTCATTGTAAAGGTGTCGAAGTAAACGATATTAATATGGTATTTCTATAGGTTTTAATCGGGACTTCCAAATTTCATAGTTATATCCAATATGTCATATAAATCAATGTCGTTATAACCAATTTTAGCTGTACATAGAATCAAAGGCTTCATTACTACATGTTATAAAAGATAGGGTCCAAATGTAGAGGAATTAAAGAGGTTTCAACTGAAAGGACAGAAGGGGGAAGAAAATGCTTCAGTTTAAAAAAAATATATTTTTATGTTTTTTTTGCAACTCTGTACATATATCAATAATTTTCAAATACACATTTTTCAGTCTCATTTGTTGTGTTTATTCACTTGAAATTTTGTCTAATTTCGGTTATTCTAAATGCTAGTTAGTCAGCTACATGAGACAAATTGAGATCTTAGGTAAATATAACACAATTCCTGACAACATTAATTTTCAAATGAGTCAAAGTAAGTGCTCAGATGTTTGTTCACATATTTTTACGCTTCTAGCCGTCAGAATCTAGAGGGTATTGCAATTGACACCCTTACATTTGACAAATTAGGCATTTATCGTTATTATTTATTACATGTGTTAGTTTTATTGTCCTATTATAACAATTTAAGTAGCAAATTTGACTCTTTTTGGGGTGCGTTTTTTTAGATCTAACAATATCAACCAAGCTGCCTTCTGGCCGGCACGGTCTAAGATACTCTAAAATTGTAGACAATGTCAACAATTAGACCATTTGGCAGACGATAAAGAAATGTTCTTACACTATGTTCTGAAAAATCCCTAGATTTTCTTTAAAACTTAGATAAAAGTCATTGGTTTACCCTAAAATTTTTATAAAAATAAATAATATTGGAGTTAAAGATCTATGACATTTTGCAATAAAATAAATTAAATATAAAAAATAAATTTTAATAAATTAAAATACTATACAAATAAACAATATTCCTTTTGAAATAATGTATTTGAGACTAAGCACAAGCTTGACTAAGTAGTAAAAATAAATAATTGTCCTAAGGCTTATGAGTACAATGTCAAATTATTTTGATAGAAGATTTAGGGTTTAGTGAAATTAGTACAATATCAAATAACTGTCTGAAGGACTTCGGTCAAGGCCATTTGGTTTATCCAATAAAATATGTCTATTAATATTAACAAATAAAAAAACCAATCTAAGAAGGACTTCAGAAGCTATCTTTTAATTTTTTTGAATATTTTGTTTTCTTCTTATCCTTCATTTAATTGGAAATTAGAACCATAAATGAAAAGTTTGGTTAGTTTGATGAATTAATCAAACATGCCGTGACGTCAAAATGATGTTTTCAAACTATTTTGATGAAACAAATTTAATGAAAATTTGATAATCTTTGATAGGTTTTTGGAAAATATGACCTGAGATCAAGCGGAGATTTCAAATTTTAAGGAAATGGAAATATCTAATTCTTTCATAGTATAAGTAATTGATGCAAAAACATAAAACTGATTTTAACATTGAAGATGCATTTACAATCATTTTCCAACATTTTTTAATGATATAAACTGTTTCATTTTTTGAATGATAGGATCAACCGTCCTATTCATTGATTTAACTCGATCACAGTTTTCAAAAAGTCCTCTTAAGAAAACTTAAGTTCAGTGAGTGGAGTTCATGTCAAAAATCAAATTTCGTTAATTTTAATTCAGTCGAAATAATTAAAATACATAATATTGGCTGCAGATATATTCTATTATGGTTAAGGCACACTGCAATCACTTCAAAATGATACCAAATAAGTACATAAGTTATATTTGTTTATGTTTATAGCTTCTGTGGCTTGATGTGGTTGAGGACAGGAACGGATTCAGATTTGGGAAATGATTTGTTACAGTGGACTAGATCCTTATTGAACGTGACATCAAATAATAATTTTATTAAGGAACTGATTAACTGTAATTATTTGTTTTCTAAATTTGAATCTGCGTTCAACAAGCTTGTTAGCTTGTATGTTTTTATCGCATGGAACTTCACATTTGTTTTTTAATGGTTAAGCTGATATAGCTATTGAATTATTATTTTTTTAATATTTGTTCCAAATATAAAGTATTAATATGATTTATATTTCTAAAAAGTTTAAAATTTTGTAGTATTAATAAAAATCCATTGCAAAGTTCCTAGAACTAGGAACTTTTCCCCTGCTCTGGTAATTCTGACTCCAATAACCGAGACAATCTCTGATCAAGTGTAAGATTGTGATAAAAGAAAGATCCACTAAATAGACAAACTATATTGGTTTTTGTATATTTATTTATAGTCTTCGAAATCTCAGGCAGGAGTACAATCTCCTTCTGATAATAGAAAGGAACGGGAGCGGGATAGAGACAGGGAAATAGAGAGAGAACGGGATAGAGAAAGGGAACGTGATTCAAAAGAAAGGGAAAAGAGGATATCGAGAGAATTGAGCCCTCTTGATCACCGAGGGGATAGTGACGTCGAGAAAAAATCAAATCGAAGATCAATGTCTAGGGAACATTCAAACTCAAGTGGCAAAATTGAAAGTAGGTCTCCAACTCTTTCTGGATTTATATATCCGTTAATAACAGAGGTAAAAATAGCTGATCTGTGTAATAAAACTTATAAACTGAACGTATTTGTGTATAGTTACAGAGAAAGCATCACTATAACGGTAGGGCTGCAGATAGTGCGCATAAGTCTAATGATGCCGTCGAGGAACTGAAAAATGCTTTTGAAATTGCTGAGAGGACGAGTCCTGGTATTAGTGAAATGTTTATCTGTGAACTAGTTCAGAAGCTAGTGCCATCAATTACGGATCAAAGGCTTAAAGGTGTTTTAGATAAAGTTACAAGGTAAGTAGTATTTACAAGATGTTTTAAATTTTAGTTTTATGAATTTCTATATTGAAAAAAATTGATTGAAAAATCTAGAGCTCTCCATAATTCATGAAGTACTGATTCGCTTTAATCAAAGATGTCACAAATGCTTATCACATCAATTTATTGGTAGATTTTTTTTTTAATGGATTTAAAGTGAAGATTAACCCGTCACATCACCATTCAGCTCAGCCCCATAATGACGTGTCGTGGTTAATAACTTAATTGATTTTTTGCTACTTCATCATTTTTATATTTGTATTAACACAAATTCAATATTGGTGTAAATAAAATATTCTAGTAAGGAAACCCGAAAACCAATAAGTTTATGAAATTAATTTTTAAAGTATACAATTAAATTTCTTTTAGAGTTTTCTTTTATTAGTTGCTTTCGAATAATAACTTTATTTTCATAAATTAAAAAATAAAGTAAAAACGTAAAGATAAAGTTTCTGACTGAATCTACTTTTATTACAGGGTGTTCAAACACCATAACCATCATAAGATAGATATTTTAAATTACACATACATGAATTTGACTGCAATTACTTTAACATGCGATAATTTATATCTAAGAAAATTTAAAATATACGGTGTATAACTTTGTATAAATTAATTTTTACAGATTTTTCTTATAAATTATTTTAATTAATAAAATATACAGAAACGAATCAATCTTCGAAATATTGTCCATTGTTTTCTTTTTCTATGACCATGCGCTATCTTTCATACCACAAACGGATGCCATTGCAAAAGAAACTTGTAGGCTTTGAAGTGATAAAATAATCAACGAATTTACGGATGTCATCTAGTGTTTTGGATCGGCTCTCCCTTAAAGCATGCTGCATTGACGGAAATTAATGATAATCTGATGAGGCCAAGTCTGGTGAATATGCAGTGTGCAGGAGAACTTCTCAACCCAAGTATAAGATAGTTGTCTGTGTCGCATGAGCAATATGAGGTCGGGCGTTGTCATGTAGCAATATGATTTGTAAATGGCCTTTTCTTCTCAAGTTATTTGCTCAGTGTGTTCAACTATTGGCTGTAACGTTCCGCAGTTATTTTGACCCTTCATGTCCGATCAGGTACAGAGGAGAACCTTCTTTGAGTGGATATTCTGTATCGGTACAGATGAGCTGGGCTGCCTGGGATCTACTCACAAAATTTTGCATTTAGGACTCTTATAAAAATATATTTTTCATCGCCCATCACAATTTTCCATTTATTCGTTGACCTAGGTTATGTTGAGTTAATGCATGTGATCCACCTTCTCGCTCTCTGAATTCCTCCCACTTAAACATTTGAGAATAGCTGTTTAGGAAACTCCTAGCTGAGCTACAAGTTAATTTTGCATTTGTGTTGAGTCTTCATCGAGTAGTCGTTGCAATTCTGCATCTCCAAATTTTTTAGGCTTCCGGTCACTGAGTTCAAAGCCACCAGTTTTAAAACACTTGTACCAATAAATACATGTTTCGAAGGACACAACATCAACACCAGAAAACTGCAAATAGATTCGCATGTGTTAGAAGCATTTTTTGCTTGTTGAAATTCGAATAAAATGTGCTGTTTGTCAGTTGCCATTGGAAACACTACTATCCTGCAAGGTTATGTTACTCACCCAGGTTTGTCAATCGGTGATACAAAAATTTTACATGTCAACCCTTTAAAACCACAAAATAGCACGAAATATTTCTATTTTAAGTGAAACTTTGAACTTGAAGAAATCTATCTGTAAAAATTAAGTTATACACCTGGTATATTATATAATGTGGAATCTAAACTTTTCACTTCTCTAGATTTATAATTATGACGTGGGGTGAATCTCACAAAATACCTCGCAAAATACTGTAAATACAAAATATCAGTCACATAAGTAATAATCTTTATTGAAGTAATTTTTTAACATAAATAATTAATGGTCAACTTACAAGCTGTGAACATATGTGCACCATAGACATTAAATATCAAAGACTTCACAAATGTTTACTAGCCACATGATCACCGAGCTTAGGCAACCAAGATTGCAGAGTTGGTATTGGCATCGAAAAATATGTAAATTGTGGTGTCACAAATATTAATGATTCGTTTACAATGAACAATGGTAAACCATTACGTCTATGTTCGAGATAATACGAAAACCATTACGTCTACACTCGAGATAATACAATCGCTGATTTGTTGAATAGGATCTCGAGAAAAATTTCACCACTCACAGGCGGTGAAACAGAATGTTGTGTTTTATGTAATTTTGATCTTATTGTTTTAATAATTTTTTATTTTACCATAATGTATTGCCAACCCGAAGGAAATAAAATTACAATTCCAAACAAAAATTACTGGTCATATGGCTTGTAATTATTTATGAAGGCTCTGTTAAACTAATGCAATTGAATAAGTGATTAATTACAGTAACATGAATCATGATATTATTTGTTATGTACTCATTAACATTAATTTAATTCTTAAACTCGTGTAACAATTTGGATGCTTTAATGTATTTGGGAAGTTTATTGTACTCCATTTGCCCTTTATAAAACACCAATATGGTGTAGTATAGATGCATTATTTATACCACAAATAGATTATTGGTATACAGTGAAAATTAGTTATAATGACCTTCAAGGGACCCTTTGTTTACAGTTCTTATAACCGATATATGTAATAACCAATTACCTACATATATTTTATTTCAAATTTTTATAGAAAAAATGAGAAATTTACAATACCAGTCTTTAAGTATGTTTACATGTAGTGCTTCATGTTCAAAGATCTCGTGCGCTTCATTTTCAATAATTAACGGTTTTCGAATAAAGACTATTTTATTTCTATCCTTCCAAATTGTTGAAATCGCAGTGTGAGAGCCCACATTCTTTGGCTTGCTTGCTAGTTTCTTCGTTTTCTAGTCTCTATAGTGTATATGATTTTTCTTCTTTATTAAACACTTCTCTTCAATATCATAAGTGGTAATTAATACATATAATATAACTGTAAGCGTAGATAAGTCGCAGTTTGTCTCATATGTACTAACTAATTGGTGTCAAAAGCATACATGCTGTCGGGGCGGGCGGAAGAGCGGTGCATTGGTTTTAAGGCCGTATATCTATAAATTTTATATTAAATGTATATAAAAACTCATCACTAAATCTGAAATGTCGTTGTAAATGGTGTAGTAGTAAATGATATTTCTAATATGGTATAGAGATACCATATTAAATATATATAATCCTATAGAGATAGGATTTAATTGGGACCTCTCAATTCCGTTGTTATATCCAATATGTCGTATAAAGCAATGTTGTTATAAATAATTTTTTCACTGTTTCAAAATTGAATGCAATTAATTCTTGTGAATGTTTAACAGTCAAGTTTAATGTGTAAAAAGTGCATTTAACATAAATGAAATGTTTGTATATCCATTGACTTGTAAAATTATTCTCATAAGTTAAACTGAATTATTTTATTCTTTTGTTAAAGCATGACCCATTCCTTACTAAACTCCATTTATTTCTTCATGTCTTTCTTCTGAAATTTTGTTATTTATTTTACTTGTTCTTTGTTATACTTATTGTATGTGTAATTATATGGTCTTCTTGAAAACTGTGGAATCTTAAGATTATATATTAATTTTTTTTTATCCATGCGTTTATGCTAAAATAAAAACAGTCGAATTACTGATAGGCTGTATTTTAAACTATACTCCGCGGTCGAAATTATAGAGAGTGACTAAGACATAATATAAAAACACTATTACCATAATGCGTATAAAATATAAAATGATTTTTATACGGTTCAATATTATTTATCTTTGTGCTGCTCGGTACGCACATCGATAGAATCTATAATCGTCTAGAGACCGAGTTACACTGAATGTCGATCTATATTCTATCTCTGTCTTTTGCTCTTGGCAGGGAATAGGGAAATGCTTTTTTAGTGGGTGGAAACGGACTTGATTTAATCCGCCCTGAGAAATGTCATAGCATAAGCGTAGACGAGGGGTCTAATTCCATGGCTATAATAAATTTATAAATTAAAAAAACACAATTGGGACGTTTTAAAATGCTGTAATAATTAAAATGGATCAAAGTGCCTGTTATAGCAAACCGTAAAAAACATTATATGTTATGTTTTATTATCTCTTTTCATTATTTTCTATATCTTGTTGCCTTTTACGCAGACACGCCAATGAATTTTCGTTCCCAGCATGCTTCATCGCCCTTACTAGTCCAAAAGCTAGCGATGAGTCACTCTCTATAATTTCGACCGCGGAGTATACTATCTTTCTATAATTTGGAGCTTCTTTATTTTTCATGGATATTAATAAAATATTTATAGGAATAAATATTTTATTAATTATATATATATAAAGGATTATAAGACTAATTGACAGTTTTTTTCTTTATTTTTTGGGTATTTTGCCACCTGTAAAAAAATTTTATAATTAGTGAAATAAACCATTGCGCCAAAAAGATCAGTCACGAGTTTTTTTTATGAAAATAGTTTTGTCTAACAAAAAAATCTCAAACTGAAATAAGCAGACTACAAAACACATCAATTTGACAATGTAACTAAAACGAAAAAAATTCAAAAGACGAAAAGAGATTGATTTTCGAAATGTTAATAATATTTTAAAGTGTGCGATATAAACTGATGTGTTTTGGTATTTTCTATTTGTTTCATTTTTCAGTGTGGTATTTTTTGGTTAAGCAAAACTATTTACAGAAAAATAACCCTTGACTGATTCGTTTGGCTCGAGGGTTTATCTTACTAATTTTTAAATTTTTTTCACAGGTGGCAAAGTATTAAAAAAATAAAGAAAGAATTGAATACTATGCTACAAATAAATAGTTTCGACAATATAGTAATTAACAGATTATTAAATAAGTTTTCTTTTTTCAGAGATACTTCGTAGAACTGTGGAAACCAAGAGGTTAATAGGAACTAATAGAATTTAGAAAAGGAAGTTAACAGTTGTTAGATTTAAACTAAATTTTGTCCCACATGTTACTACTTACTGATTACATGACAATATCTTATATCTCTTGAGCTTAATATATAGCACTGGTAGATCTAAGGATTTCCAAAAAGCATTTGAATTGTTCAAATTTTCAACCGCACCCTGCATGCTAACTTACTCATTCGTAATGGTTGAATTTTCAAATTTCCCTCACATTTTTTGTGAGTCATTTTAAAAACTATTAATTATTATTGCCAAGTCCTGCGGGATGTTGTATATATGTATATCTAGATTGAAGTATATTATATCTTTAAGATCATATTTTCTCTTGCAATGTATTTTTTTAGATGTGTATATACGTATTATGAATATATAATTATACTGTCTTTATTTTAATTAAAATGTTTAACGTATTGTGTCATCAGGTTCATTTCATTTCGTCGGACTATTTGCAATTAAATAAATGTCATGGTATAATTTTATAACTATAAAGGTGAAGAAAAGGTTAAAACACTTAAGTCCAAGATGAGAGAAAATAGTATTTTTATATTTTCGTGAAGAAATCAGACAATGAACGAATAGTACAAAATTTAAAGGAATATTAAAGAAAGAGTATAATGTGTATGGCATTTAATTAATTTCAAGATGCATGTTAACAAAGACTTAGTATATCTTAGGAATGATCCTGTGCTGCTGTATGTTATAAGACTTAATCACAAAAATGAGGTAAATGTTGCTTAACATGGTGAACCGATAAAAGTTAGGACTTTTTTTATTAATATTTTATGTTTCAACAACCTTTAAGTTCGTTTCTCGATTACTTGAATCAGCTGCAAATGTTTAATATTTTACGAGTAAATATCTTTATTGGAAAAAAAGGAAAATGTTGAAATAGTACAGGGTGTTCCATAATTCGACAGCCAAATTTTCTATTTGATGTTCTGAAACAAAAAATTCGTATAAACTAGGGGTCAGTTCTGTCTTCTTACAATTACAGATAATATAGTAGATGACCTGACGGTTTTACCCTCTGACTGTGTTCCTGTGGTTCGAAACGAGTGGTATGTCAACAAGACGGGACGTTACCACACAAGCCAAGTGGACGAATACATGGAAGCTGTGTGCTGTGCGCTGAAGTCTGAACTTTGTATACAGATGAAATTTTGTTCGGTTGCTCGGAAGATTTCCCACTATGCAGTTCTGTTGACCGCACATAGATAGCGTCACACTTCGACATAGTAAAACCAGTCTTAAAAATTTAATAGCCGAACTGTGTATACAGGGGGCCAAAAAAAAAGTTATGTGGAAGTGCTCTTGCAAATTTTCTTACATTTAATTTTTTTTAGAAACATCTTGGGATGCCATGGTGGATTTCCATCAGTTTGACCACTATTCATAGCTTTCCAAAATAAACAAATCATTTTTGAAAAGTCAATAAAAAGTACTGGGTGATAGTTTTCTCCGGTTACCTCTCCCTCTTAATGGTCAAAACTTTTAGTGGTCGTATTTTTTTAAAACGGGCAGCAACATTGAAATGGTCGTTTTATTTAAAAAAAATATTTTCCCTTTAGAAAATTGCCTACAGAAAGCCATTGAAAAAAATGGTATTATTTGCAGGTCTGTATGTTTCGGTTTGTATAGCAGTGTTATGGATTTAAAACTTCTGAGTTCAGTAGGCTATGAAAACAAGTTGTCGATTGCTGTGGCTGTCAGGGAATGTCATTATTGTAGTGTTTCTTTAGGATTCTCATCAGTCTACACATGCAAATTATGAAGTGTCCGTAGTGTATCAAAACAATTAAACGGAGTTGTAATTTTCATAATTTGCATGCGTGGAGTAATGAGAGTACTAAAGAAACACGAGAATAATCACATTACCTGATAGCCACAACAATCAACATCTTGCTTTTATCGCCTACTGAACTCAAAGTTACAAACGTACACACATGCAAATAATGCCATTTTTCTCAAGAATGGCTTTTTGTAGTCGATTGTCTCAAGACAATATTTTTTTTAAATAAAACGACCTTTTCAATGTTGCCGCCCGTTTTAAAAAAATACGACCACTGTAAAAGTTTTGACCACTAAAAGAGAGAGGTAACCAGAGAAAACTATCACCCAGTATATTGATTTGACTAAAGCTTTAAGAAATAATATGCAATAATGGTCCAAATAAATGTACCAAGTTATAATAACTTGGTACATTTATTTGGACCATTATTGCATATTATTAAATTAGTTTTATTTTTCACAACTTTGAAGGTTTGTAGGTAACTCAAAAACCAAAAAGTTTTTATTTAACATTTTTTTTTGGTAGATCGGTCTTTATTTATCGTCGTCAATGTGCAGTCAAACGTTGTCGGTGAAATTTGCTGACACCCTGTATATGCTTTTTAACTTTAGTGAAAAATCGTGCCCTTTAGCAAAATTTTTTAAGAGTAATAATTAAAATGGTGCCACATTCTTTTTGTGTATATTAAATTTGGTACTGGTACTTCAATTGGTTTAGAAAATATTAAAAAAAACATGTCAACAAGTCGTCTCCAAATTGCTGTATCTTCGTAAGGAGTCGGAATTGACTCCTATTTCATTTAAATTTTTGTATAAATTTTCACACTAGAAATTTGGCAGTTGAATTGCGAACACTCTTTTCTAGCAGATTTCTTCTGTAAAGTTTAGGTACACCTTATTTTACTTATGTCTGTTCAAGTCAACTAAAATTAAGGAGCGTTATTACATTTTTTTTCAAATGTATAATTATGCATGATCAACTGAAATTTAAAAATTCTTGCTAAAAAATTATTTAATACAGAACACTTATATTTGATAATAAATTATTTTGATAATATCCATAATCGTACTAAAGTTATGGATGAACACTAAATGCAACCTCAAAATTTAAATGTTAGAGGACTAATATTACTAACCTACCAATTTGCTACGTTCGATATTAAAATATTTATCATTGCCTTATGAAAGGCAAAAAAAAGCAAAGGAAAAATACACTTCTTCAGTCATAGCAGTAAAAAGCATTGTAGAATTCCTATACAGGGTGTTCCATTTAACACTCCCGCTGCCAATACCTCTAGAATTAAGAAGTTTATTTTAGTTCCGGAAACGGGTTGTTAGGTCCTTCGAAATTGCAATTAAAATTGTTAGTTCAAATCTTTCTGTATAGATGGCGTAGCGATACTAAAAAATTTTTTGATTTCTGGAACGTGGAAATGCGGTCCATCTGAAAGATCGTTAAGGAATTACTCAAAATTTTGCCCGTGTCGTCGACCTCACGAATTCGATTCAAAAGTGGTCTAAATAATAACTTGTGGTGATACTTTAGAGTAGGCAAAATTTTAAGTTGAGCATAGTTTTTGTTTTGGAGATATGACAAGTCGAACCTGTTATTTAGCTTGTTCACGCCAAGATGAATCCAACATTCTTGACACACTTGTTCATTGTATTTAAGATTCTCAAATATGCAAAGTGTACCATTTCATATGTAAAATCTTTCGTTTTTTTATGAATCTACCATTAGATTTTATCAAACACTTTGTTTTAATGAGGTACTGCGGATTTTACAAAAAAAATCAGGATTTTGCTGAAAATATTAAATTAATCTGTATTTTTATACTGGAGACTTACAAAATCTCGATAGATACTCTAAACCTTGTATCCGAAGGACTTTGAACTATTATTGAAATGTATTTCAATAATATATATAAGCCTCTTTACCTTGTCACGGTACTAATCCAGGAAGAGGTTCGTGTTTTTTTTTCTTGTTTTGGTATTTTTATTATTTTTTTTTTGTTTTTAATTTTATATTTTTTAGCGTTTTTTTATTTTTTTTATATTCACAAATAAATTAATTTTTGAAGCGAATCTTAATCTTTCGTATAGAAATAGATATGTCGCAAATATCTGGATTCGGTATATGAACTCCTTTATACTGTGCATAACCCAGATACCAAACTTAAGAAAACATCATGTTGTGAGGGACTACACTTTTTGCAAGCAATGAGTTTACATTTTTATTACTCAGATCATGTAAAATAATACACCACTATTTTTTTAAGAGAAGTAAGTCTCGTCTGTCGGCTCAGCAGCACCTGAATTCACTAAAAAACTGATTGCTCGTCACACCGAGTGACTTCTTTAAGTGTTTGCTATATCTTTTAAATGGATATATAAATCCATCAAGATTTGCTAAGTTTTCAGTATAAAAATATCGTTAAATCAAAGATATTTAGCAAAATTGCAAATTATTTTTTACA
Source organism: Anoplophora glabripennis (assembly GCF_000390285.2). Classification (NCBI taxonomy): domain Eukaryota; kingdom Metazoa; phylum Arthropoda; class Insecta; order Coleoptera; family Cerambycidae; genus Anoplophora; species Anoplophora glabripennis. Next base: position 838,122 of record NW_019416742.1, on the reverse strand, counting down.
AAAATCTTATAAGTTTCTTGTACTATATTTTTGGTAAAATATAGTGAAAGATTAGAGAAGAACGGAAAATTTTACTTTATAAATGTTACTGCATGTATTTGTTGAGAATTTTAAGATAATGCAAGAGGTCACCGAGAATGTCGGATTCGCCTTGGCGTGGATGAATCAAATAATGAGTTCAACTTGCCATATCCTAAAAATTGAATGTATGCTCAACTTGAAATTTCACCTACATTAAACTATCACTATAAGCTATCACTTAGACCACTTTTGAATTGAATTCTTGAGGTCGACGAAACAGGCAAAAAATAAGGTTTTTTTTTTGGGTCACTCTTTTAAGTAATTTTTCTAATATGAAGTCTTTCCCGATACATATTTACTTGTTTTCGAGACATATCAACTTCAATATGCAATGTATGATGTAATGGAAAATCTATTATTTTATTTAAATCACACTCGGACTAAATACCTATTCTTTAAAAATATTTTTATAATTGTTATTCACTCAACATACTAATTTACAAACAATAAATTATGAAAAAAACAAATGATCAGCTACCGAAAAAAAAATTACAATAGTAAATCTTATAACTAGTATAGTTAAATTGAAAGACGCAAGCTGATAAAACTGTAATTATTGGAAAACTAATATGTGTCATCTGTCATAGTTACATGTTTTATTTTAAATAAATGACTGATATTTTAATATTATTTAAAATACGGTTTGTCTCTGCCTCTTATAAGATTGTACAATTTTTTTTTCTGTAGATCATTTGTTTTTTTATAATTTATTGCTTGTTAGTTAGTATGTGGTGTGAATAAAGCCATTATAACAATATTTTAAATGAATAAAGCCATTTATTATATTAACATTTTTTCTCAATGTGATTTAAATAAAGTAATAGATTTTCCTGTTACATCATACATTGCATATTGAAGTCAATATGTCTCGAAAACAAGTAAATATTGGAAAATATTTTATATTACAAAAATTACTCAAAATTTAACGATTTTTCAGATGAACCGCATTTCCACCTTCTAGGAATCAAACAATTTTTTTAGTATCGCTATGCCATCTATACAAAAAGATTTGAACTAACAATTCTAACTGCAATTTGAAGCCATTCGAGGGACCTAACAACCCCAATTTCCGGAAGTAAAATAAATTTCTTTATTTCGGAGATATTGGCAGCGGAAGTGTTAAATGGCACATCCTGTATATGAAAAATATATTTACGTTATTCTCTTGGGAGCAAGAAAATTGGGTACAGAGTTGATGATGGACCTCTAATCAGTGGTGCTGTATTACTGAGTGCATTCATGTGGTAATAAATAGATCAGCCATTAAGGTTTGCTCTGATATACAGTGTTTTAATGACAACGGCATACTTGTAACTGTTAAATAGTGGTCCATTCGATATAAGTGCATTGTTAGACTGAAATTTTTTCAAGCATAATAGAAAAACTTTTTTTTAATACATTCTTATTTATTTAGATAGAAAACTGTCTTATAATTACAATATTATATGTATAGGGTCATGCTCCTCTAACAAAATGCAAAATATATCTAAAAAAGTATGCTAATAGGCATAATGTATAAGATAATTACTANAATAAATTATGAAAAAAACAAATGATCAGCTACCGAAAAAAAAATTACAATAGTAAATCTTATAACTAGTATAGTTAAATTGAAAGACGCAAGCTGATAAAACTGTAATTATTGGAAAACTAATATGTGTCATCTGTCATAGTTACATGTTTTATTTTAAATAAATGACTGATATTTTAATATTATTTAAAATACGGTTTGTCTCTGCCTCTTATAAGATTGTACAATTTTTTTTTCTGTAGATCATTTGTTTTTTTATAATTTATTGCTTGTTAGTTAGTATGTGGTGTGAATAAAGCCATTTATTATATTAACATTTTTTCTCAATGTGATTTAAATAAAGTAATAGATTTTCCTGTTACATCATACATTGCATATTGAAGTCAATATGTCTCGAAAACAAGTAAATATTGGAAAATATTTTATATTACAAAAATTACTCAAAATTTAACGATTTTTCAGATGAACCGCATTTCCACCTTCTAGGAATCAAACAATTTTTTTAGTATCGCTATGCCATCTATACAAAAAGATTTGAACTAACAATTCTAACTGCAATTTGAAGCCATTCGAGGGACCTAACAACCCCAATTTCCGGAAGTAAAATAAATTTCTTTATTTCGGAGATATTGGCAGCGGAAGTGTTAAATGGCACATCCTGTATATGAAAAATATATTTACGTTATTCTCTTGGGAGCAAGAAAATTGGGTACAGAGTTGATGATGGACCTCTAATCAGTGGTGCTGTATTACTGAGTGCATTCATGTGGTAATAAATAGATCAGCCATTAAGGTTTGCTCTGATATACAGTGTTTTAATGACAACGGCATACTTGTAACTGTTAAATAGTGGTCCATTCGATATAAGTGCATTGTTAGACTGAAATTTTTTCAAGCATAATAGAAAAACTTTTTTTTAATACATTCTTATTTATTTAGATAGAAAACTGTCTTATAATTACAATATTATATGTATAGGGTCATGCTCCTCTAACAAAATGCAAAATATATCTAAAAAAGTATGCTAATAGGCATAATGTATAAGATAATTACTAATTGTTAGGGAAAGGTACTCATCAAACATTAAAAATGTGGCACACTTCTGGATGTGCTTGTTTTATTATTAGAGATAGATTCATCAAATCTTATAATACTGAAATCATAAGAAAGCGTTCTATTCAAACAGTGAAAATATATGTTGTTTCATTAAAAAATAAACATATTATATCGTTAAAATAGCAATAATGCAATTACTCGTATCGATTCAACCATATCATTAAAACTATTTATTAAAACTTAAACTTGCAGAATATTTGGTATTTTAGTTAACTGACAGTAGTGAACCATGTACTGGTGGTTAATTGGACTTGTCTGATCTGCAACAAGCCAAACCGGTTGATAGAACATGTTTGCGAGGAACCGAACAAGTTCCAACTTTCTGTCACCTGCACATGTAAGGTTTTGTATGTGCATATCGAACCATGTAAATTTCTCCGATGTATGGATGGGAAATTGTTTAAATGGCACAGATGTTTGTGCTGTGTGAGTGGAAAAAATTGTAGCAAATTTTAACTGTATGGGTAAATTGTTATTATGTATCAGTTCGTTTATCAATGGTGATGTATGGTCATTATAAACGAGAGATATAAGGTTTGGTCAAAAAGTAACGGTAAATTGCGCAAAACTTGTAGGTATTACTCCTCGTTAATTGTACGACAGGGCAGTAATAATTTGTGATGAACTATTCCATTGTAGTCGAAGAAAATGGTTTGAAGGAACTTTCATTTGACCAGATCTCATGTCATCTTTGATGTCTTCTTGGTCTTCCTGAAAACATTTGTACCATTGATAAACTCGTGGCTGTGACATAGTATCCTTGCCAAAGGCCTTCTTAAACATTTTGAATGCTGCACTTATTTCTGTTTTTAACACAAAATATCAGACAAATTCACTGATCTGACATTTCTCCATACAAAAAACTGCCAAAAATACTGAGCTAAGTCTGAACTCATTTGGTCCCTAAATACAAACTAAGTGTGGGAACTTCTAAAAAATTTACAAATACACAAAAATAGAATCAATTCGATACACAAGATACCTACATTATACGCATTTTGAAAATTCCTGTTACTTTTTGATCAAACCTTCGTATATCAAAATACTTTCGGCACAATTCAAAGAAATATTCTTGTTTAACAGCCAAACTCGGTAAATGTCGAAACATATACAGGGTGTTTCAGAAAGACCTCCCATCAATTCAGGGGATGATAGTACAACAAAAAATAAGAATATTTTGTCTTATGAACTATATGTCTATCTCCCCTTGTTTTCGAGATACAGAGCGACAAAATATAATTTTTTAAATAGAATTTTTACGAACATTTCCCAACGGTGCGAAATATTTTTATGAAATTTGATATTCCGGGGTTCTTAAGGACGCCAAATCCGCTGGTCTAATTATTTTTTGTATATTTTATAGAGGGCGCTAGTTATGCTATATTCCTATTACATTTTAAGTTCTAATTTTTTTGAGGTTAGGTTTTTTACCATTCGGCCTCCAATTTCTTATGTACAATTTTATTTTCTAAAAATAATGTACCCTTGTTAAAACTTCCTAATGTTGACGGTTTTCGAGAAAAAAAGACTTTTAATTAAACTCTTACAATATTATGGTGTATAAAATAAGTGACTTTTCTCAAAGTAGGCTTATGTCAAAACTTATTGATGTATGTCTCATAAACAACGCATACATTCTCAGTAATATTTTAAACGTTAATTAACTTTAAATAAAAATTTTAGTGATTGTAATTAGTCATTATTAACTACAGTCACTAACAATCACTAAAATTTTGATATAAAGTTAATTAGAGTTTAAAATATTACTGAGAATGTATGTGTTTATGAGATATCCATCAATAAGTTTTGACATAAGCATACTTTGAGAAAAGTCACTTATTTTCTTCACCGTAATATTGTAAGAGCTTAATTAAAAGCCTTTTTTCTCGTAAACCGTCCACATTAGGAAGTTCTATTAAGAGTACATTATTTTTAGAAAATAAAATTGTACATTAGAAATTGGAGCCCGAATGGTAAAAAATCTAACCTTAAAAAAATTAGAACCTAAAAATGTAATGGGAATGTAGCGTAACTAGCGCCCTCTATGAAATATCCAAAAAATAATTAAACCAGCGTATTTGGCGACCTTAAAAACCCCGGAATACCAAAATTCATAAAAATGTTTCGCACCGTTTGGAAATTTTCGTAAAAATTCTGTTTAAAAAATTTTATTTTGTCGCTCTGTATCTCGAAAATAAGAGGAGATAGACATATAGTTCATAAGACAAAAAATTCTTATTTTTTGTTGTACTATCACCCCCTGAATTTACGGGAGGTCTTTCTGAAACACCCTGTATTTCTCCATTATAAAATAGTTAAAAAAACTCATAAGGGTTGTTTGCTTCATGTTTCTTTAACATTTTACTGCATTGTTAGAAATATATTTTACCCATTTTGTCCTTTTTTTTTTTCTTCTACTGGGAGCACTGAGCACTGACAGCAGTTTGTGCTACAGCATATTTCAATGGCATGCCTTACAACTATCTATTTGTGAGTAACATTTCTCATAACAGATCTACAGAAAATCTTGTAATTACCGTAAAATGTCATGAGCCAAGTTAAAAACGACATTACGTTGCTGATCTTGGAAATGGGCCTAAGCGACAAAAAGAAAATTGACCAAGTCTCTGTTGGAACTAGGGCAATGGAAGCATATATATTCACCTGTGCTGATTCGTAATTAGCGCTTCAATACCCAGCATACATACTACATTAAAGTCTTAGGTTATGATCTCTTTATATTGCTTTACTGAAAAAATTACTAAAATAGCACTTTTGGTACTTACGCCCCCTTGAGCCATCAACACTGATTAAATTTTGATTTAGTTACTTCTACTGCTGAGTTTTTTACATATCTGACTGAACGAACAGGTCTGAAGATTAAATATGCACGTTGATATGTTATGACAGATTTGTTACACAATGCACCAATATGCAATTGAAATTCCGGTTTTTCAAATCTGACTGATTTAACTGTCGGTGTATGGCTATTGACTAATTTAGATTGGTTAAAAAAAATTCTAAAGTTAAACAAATTAATTTTATAGTGGTCGGAAATTTGCCAAGCAATATTTCCTACAATAAAAAACGAGAGGAAAAGTTTATGAAATGCCCCCCATGACTACTTACAGTTCCTTAAGGGTGAACTCTTGAAAGTTGTTTTTTCCAGATATCTCCAAAGCTGTTTAAGATAAAACAAAGTTTTCAATTATATAGGCCAGATATTTTTTATTTATAATAAACGTAATATATATGTACATATCCTATGACCTAAATGGTAAATCTAATTAGTACCTAGGTATATTGTTTTTATTGATAACAATTTTTTTTCATAATGTAATTTTGTCTACTTCCTATTATAGGTATGTGAGAATTTAAGAATTGTCTTTTTATAACTATTTGATTCATAACATAAAAGTAATATTCACTTCCAAATTTCATTGTTTTATCTTGAATGCTTTTGGAGTTATCTGGAAAAAAAACTTTTAGTGGCTCACCTTAAGGAGCTGTGGTTTCTTCTGCTTATGTTATATTTTTTTTTACTCGGCTCTTGAATATGCTGATAAAATATTTCATGCCAATTTCAAGACATCCAGCATATTCAATTGTTAGCACAGATCTCATAATGACAATATTTAAAAAAATTGAATTGTGACTGTAGAAGATTTACCATTGTCAACAGACCAAATAAAATTAATAAAAAAAACTGATTTGCTGGAATCTTTAGGCATGGTGTGCAAAAATCACGGGAGGGACAAACATCCTCTCTACTATATATAAACTTCGTCATATTTTGTGTAAACACAAATAACTTGTGTCTATGGCGAAATAGTACCTACTGTAAAATTTTAATAATCTTAATATCCAAAATTAATTATTATATAAGTTTCATTACAGTTATTTCTTACAGGCTTCAAAATGATTTTCAAAACAAGCTGTTTTATGCATTTATGAATTGTAATTTTAAGGTCTTTATGGTATTGTGCTTTTTATATCTTGAACCAAGTCTAGGTGGAGCAAGTATGGCTTTAAATAAGTTGAGCATTAATATGGGATATCTTCAATTAAAAAATTATCGGTATACTTAGTTACTCATTTTGTATTATCTTGGAAAATCTGGAAGCATTTCAACTTCTATTGGTTCACTATTTCAACTTATTTTTTAGCATAAGTTTTGTTAATACTGCATTTTGTTTTGGGTTTTTTAAAGTTGATTATATTTTGTATCATATGAGATGTACGTAGGTAAGTTGGTAAATTGGTCCCACTTCAGTATTACTGTGCGAGCCTTTTATTAACAATTCACTTGTTTCTGTGTTCACTCAGGCTTTCGAAAGTGTTTAGAAACGAAATATACATCATAAAAACTTTTTTCAGAATTGTTTGCATAAAATGTACCTACCTAAGTAATCTTTAATAGAGTTAATGTGCTTTTTTAAAATATTTCATTGCAAAGTTCGGAATACTGTGATAGAGTGAACAACACAGACAAGTGATAAATAATAAGCAGATGCTTTGATGTTGATTAATAATTTTAACATCAACTGAATAAAATAATTGTTGATTTTATTTGTTAACTTACTTAGAGATGTCTATAATTTTTATATAGTTAATACTGTACAGTCAATTACAAATGACTATTTTAGATTAAAATTAAACCTGTAATTTACCTTATCTAAAATACAAACAGTATAAGATCTGCTTTGTCTTGTACAAAAATGTGTACATTAATAAAATTATTTCAAGATATAGTTGTTTTATATATAACCTTTTATTTTACAGGGTGTTGTATTTTAAGTCCACATCGTAAATTAAGGGGGTGACTCCTTAAATAATTTTAAGCCCAACAGCGCTAATAAACCATCAGGGGCCTAATGTTACTGGTTTCCGAGATAGAGGGCGTTTTCAATTATTTTAAAATAATTAACCTTTTGTTCCGAAGAATTAAGAAGTTAATTTCATAAAATTGGTTTTGTCAAATAAGAAATATTTCACAATTCTCACACTAATTGTAAGTAGATGACACAGCGCCAGAAAAAAAGGTACCTGGTCCGAAAGACCAGACTAGGATGTGTTAGATATTTTTAGGGTCACTGAATCCTAATATGAGGTTCGTTTAACCCGATCAGGTAAGGGTCAAGGTCAATCCAAGGTCATCGCGAAAAGAGTTAATGCAAAAAATTTGACCAATCTTATACGTTTTTGGTCACGCTAATTCCGAATTCAGCGTTAGATTTTCAAAATTCAAGATTCAAGAAGAGTATTAATTTTAAAATATCGAAGAAATAAAAAATACTGTCGACTTTTACATGAAATAATATTTAAGTAAATAGTGTCTAGTAATTTTTTGATTAGAAGCATATTTTCTGAAGAAAAATCATGATTGGAACATTTTAATCTATTTATTTTTGTTGTGCTTGCAACGAAAACAGATACATTAAAATTTGTGTATGCGGTTAAAATTTTTGGGGTCGCTGATTCCGAATCCAGCCTTAGACTTTCAAAATTTCAAAATTCAATATAACGGACCGAGTAATAAAAATTTAAAAATATTGAAATATAAAAAATATTGTCGAATTCTACATGAAATTTGAATTAAAAAGTGTCTATCAACTTTTCGATTACAAGCATATTTTCCAAGAAGAAAATTCATGAATATGTGAATATTTTAATATACAGGGTGTCTGGAAAGGTCATGTCAAAAATGAAGTAATAGGGGGAGGTCCAAATAGTTGTAGTACTTCATAAACATTTTTTTCTTATGGGGCTTCGTTGTGGAGTTATTCGCCTTCAAAGAAAGAAGTTTGAAAAACAAATTCCAATTATAACTTCAAAATTCCTACCATGACAACAATGGGGCAATTAAAGTAACTTATGGTAATGTTCATTTCCAAGTTTAAACTGGATATTCAATATGCCTGGATTAAACAGGAGCAGGCAAAATTATCCATTTAAATTTATACATCTTTGACAGCGTTGCTAAATTTGGCATTTTTCTCTCATAATTCGACTTCTCTCTCACTTTGCTAAAAAAAAGGTATACCGTATATCAGTCGATATCTTGTACAGTTTTTGAGAAAATCGAATTTTATTAACAACATACATCTATTGTATCAAAAATGCGATATTAACATTTTTGCAAAAATCTTGGAAATTGAGATGACTGTCAACAAATATGTATAATTAGCAGTTAGATATTTGTCATAAACCATTTTGACACCATTTGTTGATTCAACATAATGGAGGATTTTAGCTATGAAAAATTTGCAGATATTCATCTAATGTATGAACTTACAGAATGTAATGCTTCTGAAGCTGTTCGGATTTACACCTACCACTTTTCAAATAGAATTTGCATATTTGAAGTGACGAAAACCCCCATACTATTATTCAGACAAAACACTAACAAAAATTTATCATTAACGTATGGATGGGAATAGTTGGAAACTACTTAGTGGACCATTGATGACGCTTTAAATGGGGATAAATACTTACATTTACTGCAAGAACACCCTAACCCATTACTGAAAGGCGTTATTGCTTTAAATATTTGATATAACAGGGGGCTTATGCAATACAATTTTCTTCGAAAAACCTTACGGTATAATCCGTACGCACGCCACTGAGTAACTTACAAAGCCAATCTTTTTCCTGTTACTCGGGGATTATCAAATTAAGCTATGGATAAAATTTCATTCCATTACCTTCTAATGTTCGAAAGTTATTGGAGAAAAACTAAATTTTTTTATATTTTTTAACGCCCTGTAGCTTGGAAAAGAAAACCCGTACAGCATAACTTCATATGACAAAAATTTATTTTTTAAACTAAAGAATCCACCGTTTAATTTATTCCCAACCTTTACGTTACACCCTGTATACCTTCATGACAATTTAAAATGATTAACTATTACAATGTACAATTAATATGAAGCATGTGAACACACGGATAGTGTAAATAACACATTTTAAAGAAAGTTGTAAAACTTTATCTGAAAAAATATAGTTATTAAAAAACAAAAAATAAACAATGTAAAGGAAAAAAACAAGAGATCTGAGTTATTTTGTAAAATTCATTACGTATATAAGTATAAAAAATAAAAACATATGCTAAATACAAACATACCGAGTGTTCCACATAAAAGTCCTCAGCCTCGTATCTCGACAACGGAAAGCGATATTTCGATTTTGAAAAAAACAAAAACAGATGAGAAAGCTCATCGATGTCATAGCCAAGGAGTGTAACTTGATTTTTTCAGAGCAAATTAGAGATGGTGCGGAAGTCGAAAGAAATTTTTCGTTGGTAGGAACTTTTTAACAAGGTTTATTCAATTCTAAATCAAATGACTATTTTTCAAAAACTTAATAGTTTCAGAGATATCGGGTTTTTCAGTCGGTGAGGTCCAAACTCATCAACCGTATTTTCAGTTTCGAATTGTTACCTTACACAATGGAACAATAATGCTCGTGTCATAAAGTAGTGCATGCGTATGCGTGATATCGACGATTGCAAAACTTTTAAGAACATCCCCGGAACATCCTCCGACAATCGCGGGATATCCCCGGATTTCTCCATACTTGTACATCTCCAGCGGTTCACAACTTGCTCCGACACTAAGAGCTACGTAAAGAGCAAGAGATAGAGGTAACGTATAGTTCTTACAGTCAAATTTAACCCTATTCCCTGACGTCGATTCTCCGTCCTAATAAAATTATTCAAAATTATTTCTGCTAGAGTCAAACCCATTATCCTTCCCATCCAGAGGGCAATCGCCCGGGACCTCGCTCTTGCAGGGGCCTCATACAACAACACGAGTAAAAAAAGTGTATATTTAAAACTTTATTTTATCCTTAGCTATTGGTTATAGAGGTATATGACAATAAAATAAAGTTGGTTAATTCATAGTAAATATATTAATACTTAATAAGTAGGTAGTAATAAATAAAATTTTTCAGTTAGATTTATTTAATGATCGATATCAAATTCGATTAATTTATCAATGGATAATATTTTTTATAATTTGATTGTAAAACATAATTGTAAAATATGTTTGAATCTCGTACCTTATATTTGTCATTAAAAATTTGTCGTCTTTGTATTTGTTAACTTTTAAAAATCTCTTAATATACCTAATATTTGAGAACTCAAAATTTATAACTTTTGCATTTCTCTTAAATCATCGGAAATGTCTACATTCGATTTACGTACATTTTACAAAGAACAAGGGCCCCGCAAAGATGTGCCGCTCGGAGCCTCGCAAAGATCTGCCGCCTAGTCGCGCAATGGTTAAGGCCGCCTCTGAAATCCCATCCTAGGGTGAAAACAAGTTGTTACAGATTTAGTTCGCGCCCTACTACACCCCACCATACTTAAACATAATCCTTCAGTGCTATATACCATCGGCTACAGCGAGTTCCAGCACGATGGCGCAAGAAGAAAATCATATGCAGAAGCATCTAGAGAGCTGTTGGAGACAAAAACAGAGCCGCATTCATCAGGTATGTAGTGAGGATCGACGACAATAGGTCGAAGCTGACAATCTTTCTTTTTTTTCTGGGTTTGCAACACTTTACGTGTAGCATCTCGTGCATATTTTGTAGATTTCTCTCATCATAATTCCAAAATGTTCGTTCAATTTTTTAAAATACGTAATCTATTACGACTCAAAAATTCCTCGAATTGCTTCCACACCGACTTTTAGATTTCTTTGTATTCACTAAAGTAAGTTTTTCTGTATTTCTGTAATGTTATTTTTAAAACTTATTGTTATGGTAACTAGGTACCTTTCATATCGTACGCACTCATAATAGTACAATAAATTATTTGATTTACATACTATTTTAGTAGACTATTTCAGAAACGCATTTTAAGGCGTCAAATCTAAGTTAAAAATACCAATCATTGAATATTACGGGGAAGTTATATAAAATAAACTGTTATGGAAGAACTCTTAAGTAGTCCATATAAAAATGAGAAAAGGTGAAATAAAAACTTCTTACTAGAAATTTACTCTTTCTTAGAGAAAAATGGAAAGAATTTAACGTAATTTGTTTAAATATAAATGTTAATTTCAAATTTTATTATCTTTTAAATTTATTATCTTTTTAAACTTTTGTTAATAAGAAGAAAAATATACTCTCGCTTTGTTAGTAGTAGAAAAGAATGCCCACAGTTACCTTACTCTTCCAAACATTAAATAAAAGAGTTAACAATCACAAATTTTTTATTTATCATGCAGTTTTCAATTTTTTTTCCAGGCTTTTCCGCTTCTCTACTTCTTTCTTCAACAGCTCTTGCAACTTGGCGTTGTCTGCCCTCAACGACTTTAATTCGTTCTGGGGACCTTCACAAGATTTATCGTTTTGGATTTGCTTAACTATTTGTTCTAGTTTATCTTTCTCTCTCTGAATATCCTCAAGTTCTTCTATTAACTTTTCGTTTTCAGAGTCCGACTGGTGATGAGGGTCAACATGTTTGTATTTACAAGGACATCGTTTATTAACTTGAGCGAAAATACCTTTCTTTTGGTTCCGCTTCATATTATCCCATTCTTTATATTGTCTACCAAGTTCCTCCACCACACGTTTAACAGCACATTGAGACTGCTTAAGCATATTCTGAACATGTTCATCACCTGTTAGAGTAACCATCTTATTTGCTATGTCTCGAAGTTTCTTATTTTCTTCCTTAGCGGCATCCAGTTCGCGTTTCATCGTAGCAACGGACTCGCATTCACTCCTTGTGAGTTTCTCGACACCTTTAAGGGAACTGTCGTTTTTATTAAGCTGTTTCTTTAATGTTTCGATTTGCGATTGGGCCTTGCTAAGTTCCCTTTCAAGATCTTCTATGCGCGTTTTGTAACATGTGGTCTCACAAGAGACGCCCTGGATAGAACTTTTAAGCTGAGCTTGTACGCCCGCCAGTTTTTCTTCCGATTCGGCAATCAGGCAGTCCTTTTTCTCAATTTCCGCTCTCATATTGGCTAAAGCTTCCCTCATACGGCACTAAAACATTTTAATTCTGTAATATACAGTCATACTGATGAAGAAATGTATTGTATTTAATAATGTTTACCTACGACCACTACTGTAAATACTTAAAAACACACCGTCTGCGATCAATGTAAGATTCCTATTACGTACGGTAAAAAAATCGCACAGTTTTCCTAGCAACCGCCTAGCAACGGTCAATACAATACTGTTTGTATTGACCGTTGCTAGGAAAACTGTACGATTTTTTTACCAAGCTGTGCGATTTTTTTACCGTACGACGTAATAGGAATCTTGCATTGATCGCAGACGGTGTGTTTTTAAGAATTTAAAGTAGTAGTCGTAGGTAAAGTATAGTACGTAATACGTGGTGTAATGCAATTACGCACTCATGGAATTACGCACTCGCCGCTACGCGGCGTCGTGCGTAACTTTTCCATTCGTGCGTAAAAGGCTTTTTACAACACTTATTACGTAATATACTATTACGGTGTGTCTATAAATAACCGGATTGATTTTTTGCCGCTTACTTGTTGCCCAGGCAACTATCAGGGTCCAATATTATTGTGTATTCGTTTCTCCCCCTACCGCCCAGATTTCAAGGTCGTACGACATTGAGTACAATACAGAGTTCGTGTACAAGCCATGCCACCAGTAATTTTGTTTGGAATGGTAGGTAATTTTATTTCCTGTACGTTGGCAAATAAATTTTGGTAAAATTAAAACAAGGTTATGTTAAAACACAATATTCTGTTACATCGGTTGTGATTGGTGTAATTTATCACGAGATTCTATTCAACGAATCAGCGATCGCATTATCTCGAACCTAGATGTAACGGTTTGTCACTGTTTATTGGAAACAAATCATTAATATTGGACACGCCAAGCTTTAGGCAATTTCGTTACCGGCAATCGTGCATTGTTAGGTTAACTAACCTCGGCGGTCACTTGGCTTTTAAACATTTATGAAGACTCTATATCTGCCTAGGCTCTACAGGAGTTATATCGATTGTGAAAATAGAATAGCACGTGAACAAATTTCTTGATAAATTTTAAAAATTTGTCACAGAAACGTACAATTTCTTAGTCGATGGTGATGAGTGTTTATCTGATACCCAATTTTAAATCCAATCCATGGTTGGTTTAAATAATTTAAGAAGAGACAGGAATTGAACTGAAGACCATCCACGGCCCAGCCAGTATCGAAAACAAGCGCTAACATTGAAAAAAATTGTCTGAAAAAATCGATGCTTGAGCGCTGATTTACTTAATATGGTTAAAGATACTGTTTGACTAGTTTTACATGGAAATTTACACATTAAAAAAGTATGAGCTAAAATAGCGTCAAAACTGCTCACTTCTGAGAAAAGGGAATCTCGAATGAACATTTGTGCTGACGTCCTTTCAAATATAGGATCCAAACTTTTTACAAAATGTAATAACTCAACTCATCGAAACAAAAAAGTCACGAATGAGATTGGATAAAAAATGTGGAAGAATTGCTCGTGGCTTTGCCATCAGGACAATGTGCCAGCACATAAATCGCTTTCTGGCTAGATGTTTCTAACGAAGCTACTGGCACATCCTCTCTGCTCACTTGACTTAGTTCCCTGCGAATATTTTCTGTTCCTGAAAATCAAAACTGCTATAAAAGAAACCATATTTGACTATGTGACGCTAAGAAGCAAAAAGTGGCAAAGCTGATGAACGGCCTATCAGAAAAGCATCTGCAGCATTGTTTCCAACAATGGAAGAAAGACACATGAAGAGGTGTAGAGATCAGGGAGACTATATAGAAATAGATAACATGTTTATTGATAAATTTGTTATTACAATTATTTAGAGGACCAGTTCGGTTATTTTATAGTCACACTGTGGGTATTCTGATAAATACTGTATTCTAAGATCATGACGGTTCATAACAAACCTTTGGTTGGTCGCAGTGGATAAGGGTGATTTACTTTACACTTATTTTCTACGATCTAACGGATAATTTTGTAAAAAATAAAACTGATTATTATTATTAAAACCAAATGTCATATAAAAAATTTAATTCCTTATCCGAATAGAGAAATTACTTAAGAAAAAGAAGAAATAAAACACCCCAGGAACTGTGTTCCAATTGAGTGCAGCATTTCAAATAAATATAAAAGATGTAATTCACCAATTTTGAATATTTCAAAGAATTTCAAGAATTTTAAGATTATAATGTCTACTTTGAAACATTCTATACTACAGTCTAATACAAAAAAATATTAACTAACATTTAAAATGAATTAATTTTGATCTGATTGTCTTATATGAATATAATTTTTTGTTATATAGGTGTTATGGAAAAAACACTTTAATAAGTGAAAATTTGATTTATCATCTATAGGTTTGCATGGAAACAGTAAGAGTTGCACAATGGAAGTTACCTGACAGTCATCCTTATTGCGGGATAAATTGTCTATTTGCGACATTAGCTTCTTTATTTCTTCTTCTTGATCACAAATGCACGACTCCAAATCTCCTACTTGTTTTACAAGGGCATTCCTTTCCCTTTCTAAACCTTTGGCCGCCTCAACTTGAGAACGCAACATGTCGCCTTGACATTCCTTTGATAAGACTTCTTCATATTTGTACTTGTACATTTCTTTCTCCGCAGCTGCGTGTTCCAGACATTTACATTTCAACAATAAATTCTCATATTGAACTTGTATGAGAGTAAGTTCATTCACTCTTAATTGTAACTTGTCTCGTTCCACTCTGAAAACTTCTGATTCTTTGCTTTTCGCTCTTAATATGTCTATCTCTTTTTTCATGTATTCAATTCTCGTGCGCATCGAATCTCTCTCCATTTTGACATTTTCTAGTTCCTTCTCCAGACACGTACATCGCGATGTGGCTTTCTTCAGTTCGCTACCAATATTTTTATCATTCTTACTGTACAATTTTAGCTCTTCCTCTAATTGGTCGACTCTAGATGACTTTTTCTTTAATTGGTTCAACTCATCTTCCATTTCTTTTAGTTGTTCAACTTTTTTACTCATTTTATCACGTTCCTCCAATGCACTGTCTAGCATTTTAGATCTGTTTCTGTACACGTCTATATCTTCCGGTAAGTCGCGATATTGCAGAAGTTCCTTTTCGAGTCTTTGAACTTTATTAGCTAACATGTCTCTTTCCCTTACTAGTTCCTCCATATTTTTCAACTTACTGTTCAGTTCGTCTATATAAGCTTGGTTTTCATTTAAATACAAGTTGTCAACTTTACTCGTATCAGTGTTATTCAAAGTTTCCGTCACGTCTTTTAAGCTATCTACTTTCACTTTATGCTTTTCTTCGGTGTCCCCTAAAATACCGGCAACTTGCCTATTCAAATTGTCTTTAACGCTTTTGCGCTTTTCATTGCCGGGATCGTCAGATAATATCACCTGGCTTTTCAATGTGTCTCGTTCTAGTTTCAGTTTTTCATTTTCGTTTTCTACGGATTTTAATTTCATACAATACTTTTTTAATACGTCTACTTCTTTCCTTATAACTTCAGCCTCCTGCTCTGGAGACAAATTTCCACTTCTCATAACTTTAATCTCTAGTTCTAAAGCTTCGATTTCTTCTTTGCACGATGTAGGTATTACAGGACTTGCAGCATTTAATTTCTAAAAATGTATAGACACGTATGTATTTATTATCTTAGTAAATTATTAAACCATTTAGAAAGGACCCCGCAGGTTCCTTATGGAAAATTGGTTTCAGCCGATAGTTTTGAAACTTTGGATTTGAATAGTTCTCGAAGCGTAGATAAAAAGTTATTATAGGCATTAAGCTAAGAAAATTATATTTTCCGAGATATAGTCGATGAAAGCTAGGAGTTATAGCACCGCGAGGTATAAATTAAAGAAGGCTCTTAGCTTGTAAGGTCAAATGAAAAGAAGCCGTGAAATATGTCCCAAACACATGTTCCTTACGTTATCGGGGTCGCTCAATCCGAATCTGCCATCCATTCAGCTGTGCGGATGAGTTTCAAGGTCACATCAAGATCAAATGAAGGTCATTGTAAGATCATTGTAAATGTAATCTGTCCCAAACATATGTAATCATATTATAAATTATAATAATATTAAATAATATTTTATTACAGCTTTAGGATATTTTTTATTATATTGTATTGCGCATTTGCAAAGTATACAGTGAGAAGTCTTAAGAGGATAACAGGTTGTAAGAGGTTCCACGGCCAACCTGGTTCTAGAGTTTACTAATTAATTGGGTAAGTTAAAAAATCGATAAGTAAAAACTTTTTTAACTAAAGTACATTCTTTATTAATGTTGTACTACACACCTATCAAACATCGTTGATGAATACATATGTTTTTGACTTTACATCGTAACGAATTGAATCATTTTCAAATAAGAAATAATATTGTCTGAAATAAAAGGTATAACATAAATTATAATTAAGTAATTCCACAGATCAAGAAAAGACATAGATAAATAATTCAGGGTATTTGTTTGAATCTCAAATGATTCATGTTTATATTTACTATTCCCCGTGTTGTGATTGGTTCATTTAAGTTTCGCGCCACTTTTACGCTCACATTTTGACATTTTCCAGAAAAATTGAGTTCGCCATTGTTGTGTTTTGTAGTGTAATCTAATGTTTTTGCGTTTTTAATGATTTTGTGCTTGTTAGTAAGATTTTTTCCAGTGAAAAAAGTGTTGAACAATGCCGAAGAAGTGCTATATTTGCAATATGTACCAAATGAAAGAAAATCAACGGTCGTTCCATAAGTAAGTAACAATAATCATAGACGTAGCAATAAAACAAGCTGTAGGGGTTAAATTATATACTCGAAGTTATGAAGTTCATAAGTAATAAAATAAGTTGAAGAAAAGTTAAATAATCTCATAGATACCTTAAGAAATAAAACAGGCTTTCTTAGCATACCTATTAATGACACCATATTTTCCCGTATTACTAGTTTATCTGCGGAAAATAAAATTTACAATTATAATTATTAAACATGTTATTTTAGTTGCAATCGGCCCCTATAAAATGATACGCCACTGCCTATGAGGGAACGTAAACACAACTTCCTCACCCCTCCCATGAACTATTTTGGCTTCAAGCCACATAGGTATAAATTATGTATCTACATCTTTTCTTGATTTGTGAGTAATTCATTTATCAATTAATTATTTGCATTCATTGTAGTATTTTATAGCGAATCATCTGGGTACTTCACATGTGATTAATGGCGGGCATAGCCTAGAAACGAAAAAACACTGGCCACATGAGCACAAGTTCCTACTACTCCTCGCCCCTGAGTAACACGTGCAATAATATGCTAGGATTGGACCATTATCTTGATCACCAACATAATTATCTAAGTCTTCATCCACGTTGACATAACTAATGAATATTTGATGTCTTGCAGCATTTCGGAATCTTGAGAAAATTCGTACTCTTAGAAGTCCTGGTTCATCTATATGTTCATCCAATTGAAATTCATCAACATTTTCCCTAAGCACCTTCTGTATACTGTATACTCTGTATAGCATCTGTATACCCGAACGGATGGCTGATTCGGATTCAGTAACCCCGACAATCTAAGAAATATGTGTTTTGGACAGATTTCACGGCTTCTCTTCAATTGACCACACAATGCGTCTTCTTCAATTTATACCTCGCGGTACTATAACTCCTACCTTTCGGCGACTATATTTCGAAAAATATAATTTTCTCAGCTTAGTGCCTATGACACCTTTTTATTTAAGCTTCGAGAACTATTCAAATCCAAATTTTCAGAACTATCGGCTGGAAGCCATTTTCCATAAGGAACCTGCGGGGTCATTTCACAAATGTACCGGGTGATTTTCTATAATGTCCACCCACCTTAACATGTAGCATCTTAAGAGTGAGCAACCACTTAAACCAACGTTTTAACATACACATTGGCAAAAGAAATGCACCAATTAACTGGCCAGCCAACAGTCCAGATCTTACCCTAATGGATGCATTTCTATAGGGATATTTAAAAAACCGCATTTACCAAAATCATATTGAAAATATAGAACATCTACAACTAAAGCAACTAATTAGGAACGAAACTAACGAACTAAATGAAAATCTGAATGGTTTTGGAAAAACTTCGAAGAACATTACTAAAATGCATCGAGCAAGATGGAGCAATTTAATATTTAAGAACATTAATTTTTATTTGATATAGTCAGTTTTATTAATTTTTAATTGCTAATATTTCAAAGACCGTTGACTTTGAATATATAACTTGTTATACAGTGAGCGGCAAAAGTATGGAATATATTTATTTAAAAATCAGATGTTTGTTAATTGAAAAATCGCTCGGACCCGTCGAATTATATTTTTAGTTGCGCATTTTCTGAAGCAATTTTCAGGGTGGCCCAAAAAAAAAATGAAATCAAGGCCAATTTTTTAAAATGGAAACCCCACTTTTTTGTATTTTTATTCAATTCTCCATGGAATTCTGATCATTTTTTTATGTAACATAACCTATACCTGTCTTTATCCGTTTTCGAAATAATAGCGTCTGAATAGAATATGGAAAATTTTCAAAAATTTCCCTGAGATTTACCCTGCTGGTTTTAAAATAAAACCACATTTACTTTTCCATCTTAGATTTGTGTGGTTCACAGAAAGTTGCTTCAAATCAGAAAAATCCATAAGAAATAAGTGGTTCGGTGATTTATTGTGATCATTAGGACGCAATGACTTGAATGTAAAAAATATATGTGAGGTATTTAGGTATAATTTAATTAAAAACGCATAATTTTATTGTATAAGATATGATTTTGTTAAATGTCACTATTTAAATTACGAGCCAGGTTATTTTGCAAATTTTTAGCACCGAACCACTTATTTCTTATGGATTTTTCTGATTTGAAACAACTTTCTATGAAACACACAATTCTAAGATGGAAAAGTAAACGTGGTTTTATTTTAAAACTAGCACGGTAAATCTCAGGGTAATTTTTGAAAATTTTCCATATTCTATATTCAGACGCCATTATCTCGAAAAGGATAAAGACAGGTATAGGTTATGTTATATAAAAAATTATCAGAATTCCATGGAGAATTGAATAAAAATACAAAAAAGTGGGGTTTCTATTTAAAAAAGTTGGCCTTGATTTTATAACTTTTTTCGGTCATCCTGTATAAATGAAAATTGCTTCAGAAAATGCGCAACTAAAAATATAATTCGACGGGTCCGAGTGATTTTTCAAATAACGAACATTTGATTTTTAAATAAATATGTTCCATACTTTTGCCGCTCACGGTAAAAAAAATGATTAAATTAAACGAAGAATCAATAAATTCATTCAGATATAGGATTAAAAAAAGGATACTTATTTATCTATCCAGTATACTAAATATGTTTGATCAATTTTCAGATATTTGTGCAAAAAGTACAGAAAAAATCCTACACGCTTACATTTTTTATAAAATTTTACTGTCCCAAGTAAACAAGGTGGGTGGACATTATAAAAAACCACCCGGTTCCTACATAAAATAATTGGTCAAATTTTAGTGCAGTTTCCAAATGAAAAATTATTAAAAGTTCAACATTTATTTGGACGTTTCGATTTCGAACAAATAATAATTGAGGGGAGAATTAAGATTATACAGGGTGGTCCACTTTTTTTTGATCAAACTTAAGGAATCAATACATTATCAAAAAATAATGTTAGTTTGCTAAATAAACTATACCCGACAAATGTTTACTTTTTGAGATACGGCGCGTTAAAGTTTCCCTAAAAAAAATATTTTTTTCGAATTTTTCTGCAGGTGATGAGGTTTCACCCGTAAGATTTTTATAAATATCTTTGGAGAATTTTTCATTTTTTTTACTTTACCAGTGACGCAGAAAATAGGGGTCTCCATTGATTTAGTAAAAAAATATTAGTACACCACTGGCTTTAAATTTAGAAAACAATATTTTTTGGATTCTCCGTTTAATTTGGGACAAAAAATTATCCTTGTAAGTTTTTCGTAACTATTATCATTTTCAAGTAAAATTTATTTATTATTACTATTACAATAGACCTACAAATTGCGCGACAATAAAATAATTACTGTATCACCTCAATAATCAATATTTAATAAAACTATTGAAAGTAATAATTACAGCTGCATAACATCTAACAAAGTTGTTCGAAATGCCCGCCTGCTGCATTAATACACATTTCACATCTTCGTATTAAAGAATTTATCCCCGCGATGATTTCATGTGGTCTCTGCTTGAGATTATCACAGGCGTCTATTATTCTTCTCTGCAACTGATTTCTGTATTCAATTGGTACAGTAAACATCATCTTTCAACGTACCCCATACATAGTAGTCGAGGGGGTTAAGATCTGGTGATCTAGGAGGCCAAGGCACCGGCCCCTCCACATTAAACAACGGTTCATATGGCAAACGTCCTATCCAGCGGTTCTGATAATTTGCATTCATCCAGTTGCGAACTATTTGGCCAGAGTGAGCTGGAGCTCCATCCATTTGGAACCAACTGCGATATCTTTGGTTTAAGGGAATATCTTTCAGTAATTGAAATAACTTATTTTCCAGAAAATTAGCAAATGATACTGAATTTAGTCTTGGAGGTAATACATAAGGTCCACAAATATTTCCACCCATCACGCCTAACCAGATATTAGAACTAAATTCTTGCTGGTATGATCGGCGTCTCACTTCATGAGCCCAAATATGACTGTTGTGATAATTAAATGTGCCTCTTCTTGTAAAACAAGCTTCATCGGTCCATAAAATATTTCGAATAAATTCATTGTTATACTGCCAACGGTTTAAAATCCAGCGACAAAAGCTTAACCTTTTTTCAGCATCTCCTGGATGTAGATCTTGTACGGGATTGAAGTGATATGCACGTTTACGGAAATTGCGATAGCAACGCCAAACAATCTTGAAGAATATCGAAGGCGTCTTACGATTTGAGAAACTCTCGACTTATCAGATTTTTATGTACACTTGTATTAGAATTAGACAAATTATGTTTAGGCAAGTAAAATATAATAAATAATAAATTCGCATGGTAATATGTCCACGTTATTGTATAGAAATAAGTAAATAAATTTTACTTGAAAATGATAATAGTTACGAAAAACTTACAAGGATAATTTTTTGTCCCAAATTAAGNCACACTTTTGAATTATTAAAATCGCTTTAGTTTCGCGCGACTTATATAAGGTGAGAAGCATCCATCCTGACAGATTAATACACTCAGAATAAATTTCAAGATTTCTTAAGATTTTAGTGTTTTTCGTACTTACTGATAAATTAAGTTTTTTAATAAAATGTAGATAATCTGGTAAAACGTAGTATATTACACTAAACTAGCAGACCTGGGAGTATTTTGACAAAAAAGTACCAAATAGTATTTTAAATATAAAATAGTAATTTGTATTTTGTAATTAAAATACTTTTGTTATAACTTATAACCATAAAAATATTTTGTATTTAAATTTATTATATATTTCATTTGTATTATTCATTATTTATTTTGTATTTAATTTATTTGTACGATTATTTAAATTTTAAATATTTTGTATTTTGTATTTGTAAAAAGTATTTAAATTCTTTTAAAAGTAATTTAAATACTCTTGAGTCTCGAGTATTTAAATTACTCAAAATATTTAAAATACCCAAAATACCTACCAAAAACAAATACTTTTTGCTTGTTACGACAGGCGACTGGTGGAATTTGTGACAGATCAATAAAGATGTTGTTCTACAGACGAATTTGTGCAACATAAATATGTAATGTGTATAACAATTACCCAAACCACATCTAATTTGGTTAGCTTCAGTTTTATTGCTTTGTTATATTTTAAGCAAACCTAATGAATATATTTGGAATATTATCGATTCTTGTCATTACAGAAGGTTGTAGAATAGTACTAGAAGTAGTAATAGATCAAGCGATCTGTTATATAAGAATTACAAACCTTCAGAGTCTCTAGTTCTTGCAAAGTTGTTTCGAATTTTTTCATTAAATCATTTTTCTCTGTTGTAAGGTTTGCCAAGGTATTTTGAAGTTCGTTACACAGAGTTTCTCTAGCCTAAAACAAATTTTAAAATGTTTTATCAGGTTAGTAATTTTGGGACAATTTTCAGTTTTATATAATATAATTTAACAATATAATCAAATACAGGATGCACCATAAATAACAAAACACAGAAAAAGAGCGGATTTTGGACACTAAAGTAAAATATTATTTTTAATATTTTCAAATAACGATTTCAGAAAACTAATATCCGCACGTATTTTACGTTTGAGGCTTTTTAGATGATGAATTTAAATTTAGTCATAGTTTTCGTGGTACTTGTAGATCACGTTATCTGGTTAGAACTTTTCTGCCCCTAGGTGTACCTCCTTATCATTTATATATCATATGTATTTCTATATTTTTTAGGCAAAAAGATACCTTGCAAATGATGTACGAATACCATTATCGAAATATTTGTTATGAAAGTTTCAGTGTAACCAATTTAAATTGAAGAAATTTTTTATGCTATATATAAGCCTATTGCAATTTAGAATGAAAAATGCATACCAATGAATACATTTTAATATTATTATCAATCAACCTCTTTTCTTATTTTAATTTTTTTGTCAGTAATATCAGCAAGGCAGGCCAGTTTTGATTTTCAGAATCAAAGTTCATAAAAATGTATTTCGCCAGTAATTTAGGAAACTGTACAGAGAATCAAGATCGAACAAGAATAGATAGTGCATACACTTTTAGTGTCACATAAATAAATCTTTCGGAAAAATTATTTTACCAATCCTCTAGGAAAATTTTTTGTATAAAATAACATTTCCGGATGCTTATATCAGATTGACAAAATATTTTAGAACTACCGTGTACAAAATAATAGTCATGATGACGTGACTTGATTTTTTAATATTAAATACAGACAATTCTTTTTATTTTAAAATAGCAAGACATTTAATTTTTCATATTACAGCCATCTATTAGATCAAAAATTTGGGTCCGTTTTTCCACAGTTTGAGGTAAAAGTGAAAATTATCATTTGTTTTTAACATATGGATTCTACATAGTTAAGCTTAGGACGATCCGAGACAGAAGATCTTTAGTCCAAAATCATCAAAAGCACAGAAACAATATTCAACATATTTGTTTAAATTAGTGCAGCAGGACAGTCAGTCGCTAGTCGCGAACGACTGAACAGTTATAGTCCGGAAGTTAACGACATAAATTTCCGGGACATATTCCCAAACTTCATTTTTTTGTATGAATTATGCGTGTGATTCACAAACGGTGACAAAAAATGTATTCTTTGGTGAATTTTAAGGAGAGTCTTTCGAATAAAGTTTTTATCTATGTCTCTTCCTCAAAAAGATATAGGGTGTTAAATAAATATTTTTAGTTGTTTTTAAATAATTTAAAAACTAGTAAGTGAAATAATTTGAAATGGGGCATATGTATTTATGTAAACATTGTCCAAAATCTGAGGCCTTTTTCTAAGATTTGGATGCTCCAGTGGCGGAGATACAGGGTATCGGTGGCATATTTTTCTAAATATAATAGTACGCCACTGTTTTACGGTTTTTTAATATTCTGAAATCATCCCTTAACTTCTAGTCTTCTTTTTATTAAAAATAAAAAATATAACGAGCGTTCAAATAAAAACGTGGTCGAAGTTGGCTCTGACACATTGGACGTAGGGAGTAGCTTATAGCAACCAACTTAACCTCATTTCTCAACGAGCTGTATCGCAGCTGTCAGTTTCAATAACGTTAATGACTATATAAC
>NW_019416742.1:781815-812081 GCF_000390285.2 Anoplophora glabripennis | reverse complement strand
GGGGGTTTTTTGGTATGAGAAATCATAATTTGGTATCTAATTTAATGTATCTTTTAGAGGGCGCCACATAAGCCACATGTGTGGCATAAATGTACGCTAAACTTTTTTGCCCATCAAGGTAGCGCTCTTTTGGGAAGAAAATATTAAAGGCACGGCATTGTAAGAACAAAAATGTATACTTGTTAACAACCTCTAAACTTAACGGTTTTCGAGATAATGGAATTTTAAAAATCGGCTGCATAATTCTTTATTACGATAAATAGTAACGTAGTAGACGGAAGTCATGAATGATTTTAACAGCTAAATATCCTTGTTTTCATAATCTATGACGTTTGAAAAAGTTTTAATTGAATATTTGAGATAATTAAGGAATAGCAGAAAGTGCCGGGACAATAATTTTTCTAATACAGAAATGAGAGATATGGCTATCTACTATTTACTGCCAGCAATATTTCAACGGACGTGCTGCGAAATGGGAATATTTCAGAAGATATCCAAACAGACTGCAACCTAATCACCAAACATTTGAAAATCTATTTTGGAATTTAGGCGAAAGTGGTTCATTTCGTCCTAAACGTGATAATTTAGGTCGACCGAGAATCATTACGCCTGATCAAGATGAAATTGGTTCACGTTGCAGATGATCTTCAAGTTAGTACAAGAAGGTTATCTTCAGCTTTAGGAATCAGTAAAACTTCAGTTTTAAAAAGACTAAATGTCGATAAATATCACCCCTACCATTTTACGCCTGTGGAAAATTTATTGCCAGCAGATCTACCATTATGATATCAATTTGCAAGTGATATCCAAAATAGGCAAAATCTTGACCCCACCTACCTTTATTAACCTTCCGTCAGTGCCATGAGGATTTTGTGCACTGTTACTGCAGCCGGACTAGGAGTCCGCACTCCAAAACATACTTTTTGAATAATTTATTATCAAAATTTAATTTTAACTTAATTACTTTGTTGTTTATTAGCATAAAAATACAAAAAGGACTAGACATTTTTTATTCTGAATCACTAAAAAAACATGAAACTGCAACGCATGCTCTTTTTGATTATACAAGAAAACGATTATAAAAAAAACAGAGAAAATATATTATAAAAAACATAAAATCTTTTTTACTGATAAAAAAAACTACTGTGAATATAATCATTATTTTATTTTACGGTATTCAGCAGACTCAAGTGATATGTTCCAGGCACATGAACTTGCCACATGTTCTACATGAAAATCGTGTTGGCCTGTTCTTTTTTCTGTCACAGTAGTCACATCTTCTATCTCGGAATCCGATATTTCTTGTTCCGTATCTGAATTTTCTACACGTTCTTCAATTCTATCTTCTCCCAAATCTTCGTCTAAATCATCTACTTTCTCTTCGTCTGACTCCTCTTGTAAACATTGTAACATAAGTTTATTTAACCTTTCCTGTTCTCTTTCGTAATCACCCATTTATACAGTAAAAAAACATTAATTGTTTAAAAAATTATAATAAAAAAAANATCTTCAAGTTAGTACAAGAAGGTTATCTTCAGCTTTAGGAATCAGTAAAACTTCAGTTTTAAAAAGACTAAATCTCGATAAATATCACCCCTACCATTTTACGCCTGTGGAAAATTTATTGCCAGCAGATCTACCATTATGATATCAATTTGCAAGTGATATCCAAAATAGGCAAAATCTTGACCCCACCTACCTTTATTAACCTTCCGTCAGTGCCATGAGGATTTTGTGCACTGTTACTGCAGCCGGACTAGGAGTCCGCACTCCAAAACATACTTTTTGAATAATTTATTATCAAAATTTAATTTTAACTTAATTATTTTGTTGTTTATTAGCATAAAAATACAAAAAGTACTTGACATTTTTTATTCCGAATAACTAAAAAAACATGAAACTGCAACGCATGCTCTTTTTGATTATACAAGAAAACGATTATAAAAAAATAGAGAAAATAAATTATAAAAAACATAAAATCTTTTTTTACTAATAAAAAAACTACTGTGAATATAATCATTATTTTATTTTACGGTACATAGCAATCTGAGCAGACACAAGTGATATGTTCCAGGCACATGAACTTGCCACATGTTCTACATGAAAATCGTGTTGGCCTGTTCTTTTTTCTGTCGTAGTAGTCACATCTTCTATCTCGGAATCCGCTATTTCTTGTTCCGTATCTGAATTTTCTACACGTTCTTCAATTCTATCTTCTCCCAAATCTTCGTCTAAATCATCTACTTTCTCTTCGTCTGACTCCTCTTGTAAACATTGTAACATAAGTTTATTTAACCTTTCCTGTTCTCTTTCGTAATCACCCATTTATACAGTAAAAAAACATTAATTGTTTAAAAAATTATAATAAAAAAAAAATCAAATACCTTGAGTCTTTTCAAAAAGTACACTTAAAAACACTTGATGTCAAAATGAGGATAGACCACTGCCACCGGACTCTCATTCCGCATAAGCTTGTATCTTCTGTTCTAATTCACTCTTGCGCATCACACGCTAGATTGGTGTTTATAGCAGCTCGAGGAATACTAGCATGCACTTAACCGAGTGAAGGGGGAGCGCTATGTAATGATGAGTATTCAGATCGAGCGGAGCGGACTCTGAGTCCGCGCAGCAGTGACGGAAGGTTAATAGAATATTATTTACGGACGAGGCAACATTTAGCCGCCGTGGTATTTTTAATTTAAGAAATAATCATATCTGAGAAATTGAAAATCCTCATTTTAAAAGAGAAAGACATTTTCAACACGAATTCAAAATAAATGTATGGTTTGGGATCATTGGTGACCATATTTTAGGGCCATACGATTTCCCGCATACTTTGAATGGTGAGCACTATTTACATTTTTTACAAAATGACTTCATTGATCTTTTGGAAGAATTGCCACTACTAAATTTCAGGCAAAATATGTGAATTATACAAGATGGTGCACCTCCTCATTATACGAGAGAAGTTAGAACATATTTAAATACTAACTTTTCTGAACGCTGAATTGGTCGTGGTAGTCATTTCCATTGGCCAGCACGTAGCCCAGACTTTAATCCTCTCGATTTTGGCGTATGGGGCGCAATGAAACAACTTGTTTATAAAAGTCCCATAAATACTCGCAACCAACTTTGGGAAGAAATAAATGCAACTGCAGTTTCTTTTGGACCAATCATGTTATTTAATATGAGGCCATCTTTTATGGAACGTATGGATAAATGCATCGAAGAGAATGGTGGACATATCGAACACTTACTTTGACATAATTAAACTTGTAATGTTAGTTAGCTTAGTTTTTTCTTTTCTTAATATGTGTAAAATTCATTTCTAATTATGATTATTTAGCTTATATTTTAACTGCTTTTTAATTTTTAAAAATTTTTAAATTTTTGATGTCAACACCTACTATTACGTTAATATTCATCCTGTTGATGTAAAAACATGATAAGCGTATACGACTTCTACGTTAATATTTCTCGTAATGAATTAAAGAAGAATTATGCAGCCGATTTTTAAAATTCGATTATCTCGAAAACCGTTAAGTTTAGAGGTTGTTAACAAGTATACATTTTTGTTCTTACAATGCCGTGCCTTTAATATTTTTTTCCCAAAAGAGCGCTACCTTGATGGGCAAAAAAGTTTAGCGTACATTTATGCCACACATGTGGCTTATGTGGCGCCTTCTAAAAGATACATTAAATTAGATACCAAATTATGATTTTTCATGGCAAAAAACCCCTAGTTAATTTTTTTTTGTATAAATGTCCAAAAACGTTCAAGTTATTGCGAAAAATAAATTTTGAAATTTCACTTTTAACACCCTGTATCCTTCTTATTATCAATATTTTATTAAGGCAAGTTGGCTCAAATCGTAATATTTTAAAGTCACCAATCTACCATACTTCTATGTACCATTACTTAATGACCACCCTGTATATATTTCTTTGGTGATTTTATTGTATTTATAATAGTATTTAAAACAAAAAATTATATATATTTTCCCTACGAAACAAGTATTTCAATGTTTTTAAAATTGCTCTGGATTTATTTAATGTTGTTGTCGAAAACGCCTGGTTTTCCGAATAAAACGGAAGCCTTTTTTTCTTAGAATTCTGAGATTTTCAGTACCCGCATCTTCGCCACTGGTTTATATACTTGTATAAAGATTTAGTACTTTTATTTAGTCAAGCCACTGGATCATGTTTCATCAGTCTACGTTAAACAGAACTTCAGAAATATTTATGTAAACGCTACTATTCAACTTTAACACGTTGTATCTCGAAAACTGAGACAAAAGTTTAATATATTCAAATTGCATTAATTCCTGTAAATCATTTTTGTAATTTTAGAATTTAAAATGTAGGTAAGTAATAACTAAATAATAAAATTACTTCAAGCTGAATCATGAGATCTTCTGAAGCAGTGACATCAAAATTAACTTTTGGGGATGTCGGACCTCCCTCCATCATTGAGGAACTGTATAGCGGCGTTAATTCTTCTGAGGGGGAGTCTCTTTCAAAAACTGAATCTTCTAGTTGAGTTTCATACGGCAGTCCCAGAGTTTTACTTTCATATGACATGTCTTGAAACAGATCTGCGTGTTGTTGTGACTGTTGGCTTTGAAGTGACTCTGTCGTTGTCTCTAGTGGTGTCCCTGTAAATTCCACTTGGGGTGTCCCTTGGGGTGTCCATTGAGTTGTCTCCTGTTGTGCCCCTCGAGATGTGCCTAGAGATGTTCCTACAGGTGTCCCTGCAGGCGTCCCTCGAAGTGTCCCGCCAGGTGTTCCTCGAGTTGTCTCTAGAGGTGCACCTCGGGATATGTCTAGAGGTGTTCCTACAGGCGTCCCTACAGGTGTCCCTGCAGGCGTCCCTCGAGGTGTTCCTCGAGGTGTTCCTCGAGGCGTTCTTCGAGGCGTTCCTCGAGGTGTTCCTCCAGGTGTTTCTCGAGGTGTTCCCCGAGATGTCTCTAGAGGTGCTCCCAGAAGTGACTCTCCAGTTGTTTCCAGTGGTGCGCCTCGAGACGTCCCTAGAGATGTTCCTACAGGCGTTCCGACAGGTGTCCCTCGAGGCGTCCCTCCAGGCGTCCCCCGAGGTGTCCCGCCAGGTGTTCCTCGAGTTGTCTCTAGAGGTGCACCTCGAGATATGTCTAGAGGTGTTCCTACAGGCGTCCCTACAGGTGTCTCTGCAGACGTCCCTCGAGGTGTTTCTCTAGGCGTCCCTCGAGATGTATCTAGAGGTGCTCCCAGAGGAGTCGCTAGGGGTGGTTTCTCTGGAGATTGCATTCTAGATGATTGCTCTAACGTTTGACTCTGAGGTGTTTGGTCTAAAGACCGTCTTTTAGGTGATTGCCCTATCCTTTGACTTTGGGGTGTCCCTACAGGTGTTTTTTCTATAAGTCGGCTTTTGGGTCCTTGAGATGAGAGGTCTGGAGATCGCCCTTTAGGTGACCGATGTAATAGCGATCCCGGAGGCGTCCTTAAAGGTGTTTGTACCGAAGGTTCTGTTTTTGGAATACTAGATTGCTCTAAAGTCAGATCTTGAGGGAATGTTTTGTCTTGTTTTAAATTAGAAAAAGCATTTTTAACTCTAGTTGTTGTTCTAGCAGAGCCTTGCGTACGAATTGTGACAGATCCTGGCGTCGCCCCTGGGACTACTTTAAGACCAGGTCGGAATCCTTTGATCCTCGTTATAATTTTCGCAGGTCCCCTTGCTGTTATTTTGTAACTACCTTCTGTTTCACTGGATGGCTTTACTAAAGAATTAATTTCTTCTAATTCCCTTTCATGGCGGGCTTTTGCTATACATTCATGACTTGAGTCGTCTAAGTTGCCCTAAAATTAAATTTTTTATTATTAGTAAGAGACAAATAGGCAACCATAATATGAGTACTTTGACTCTCAACATTAATTCTATATAGTATATTAGTAACTGTTTTTCTGAAATAAGTACAAAGTAATTATACAGGGTGATTCATTGATAATAGTACACACCTTAAGGAAGGACTGCTGACGTCAAATTATAACAATTGAATTGAAAATGAATTATTCCAATATTGCTTTTTTTGTTCTACAGGATGTTAAAGTAAAATATTTTCGATTTTGCGTAATATTTTGAGTATCTCTGGACGAATAATCTTGCAAATTTGCTATTTAAATTATACCTGTCAAGGAGCATGTCAGATGTATTTGTATGAATATTTTGAAAAAAATTAGATCGAGATTTGTATGAATTTTCAGCACTCGAAAGCTAGAAATAACTATGAGCACGGATTTAAAACTCTAATAATGTTTTATTGTAACGTGTGATGATAATAATTTAAATAACGAGGTGGATTTCATAGGGTCTAACGACACTTAGAGTGTACGATAATTTAATAAACATAGAAATTAAAAAATTTAGATTTTGGAACGAATACATTGAAGATGAATTTTTCGAGACAAAACGTTTGACTCTGGTTCGGGTTGAGTCAGTACGATATTGGAGGTCATGAAAGCTTTCAAAAAAATGCAGTAAAATTAGCAGGGTCGTATTTAAAAAAATGAAGTTGATGATGATGGATAGACGAAACGTTACATATAAAAATTGATTATGCCATTCGGTAGGGGGAAAAAGTTGCCATGAGAAAGTGTTTTTTTTTATTTCAATATCACCTCATACAAGGCTGAAATGTAAAAATTGTAAAATACCAAAATTTTGGCGGATAAGTTGCTGCCAAATAATTTGAAGCGATTATTTTGTCATGTACACTAACACAGCGATTAAACGGCAGATAAATTTGTCGTGAATTATCGGGCGATATTTTGTTGCGTCATCTGCGTGTTAGTAGATGTTGTAGGAACTATCTGCGCGATATGTAAAATCGGTTAATTTCTGTCTTGAGTCCAGACCATAGACCTTATAAACTACTGGACTCGCCCAACTGTCATTTTGCCTATATACTTAAATGGCAATCGCTCAGACGTGTGCGAGAGAGATGGAGCTAGTAAGGGCTTCAGCTTCGTTCACAGAAATTCGACCAAAAGATAAAAAAATTCATTTTTTTTCCAGTAGTGTAGGTATGTAAAAGGGTTTATTATATTACTGGCCTAATTACAGTACAATATTTTAATTGTTTTAGCTATAATATTCCAAATAGTTTTTATAATGCCTGATTTGTGTATTTCTCCATTTATTTTCCTCATATCGTAAACTCGATCGGTTAAAATTACTGCAAGCTCATCTGACGTAGTTGTTTCAAATATTTCATAATTTCTTGCTTTGCAGAACTGTATAAATTGAAACTAAGTCGATGCTTTCTTCGTTCATTCAACATATTATTTGAAGAGAATTTTTGCTAAGCACATTTCAGTTAAAACTTTTTCGTTATATTCGGTTGGATGTTAAAAAATGATTTGAAGAGTAACACATTTATAGCGGCAAAATTTGGACGTTAAAATGACACATTTTATTTTGAGGATGGGAGAAATAATATAATCTAATAAGTTAACATCGGAGACAACTCTACTTGGTCATTATTTTCAGAAATATGCAAAAAGTATAAACATGTTGTTACCATCATAACTTCTTTCCTACCTATGAAATTTAATTTTTTCTCCACTAAACGTCTCTTTACGCAATTTATCGCAGAACACGATTGCACCATATTTAGTTTTTACGAATCTTTCACATACACTAACTAAATCACACAAAAATTCAAGAAATCAATCAATAATGTCAATACATGACATTTACTTCAAAGTTTGTTTACAGCATTTTGTAACGGTATACCTGTGTACCATCATTTGTTTTACCGGTATTTGCCTCGACTAGCTTCATCTGCCTTGCACACATCAGCGCGATTGATCTTTCTTTCTAGGGCCAGTCCATAGTTTACTAGGTCTATGGTTCAGACCATACTACAAATTCAAATATGGCATAAAAAGAATTTATTAGTGGACTGATCGATTTATATCGTAATCACCCGTGTTTATGGAAATCAACCTCACAAGAATATACAAATAAAAGATTAAATACGAGAGTTATAAGGAATTAGTGGCGTATTGTATTCTTTCGACAATAACTAATAACCATGTTTTAACCCATTTTGTTCGCTTTTTATTTCTTCTGCGACGTTTTATAATCACATTTATACGTTTTTGTTCATGTTTTCGTGGAACACTCAAGCAAACTACACCTACGAATAACAAATAACTTGCTCTGATTTTTTGGACTGAAAGATCAACGATGACAGAATAATCTTACCAAATTTAAATAAATCTTTGTGAATGACACAGACGTAACGAATAAATAAACAGTCAGATAAACTTTGTACAATAATTTGATTCAATAAAACTTCGCATTAGTGTCCTCTCTAAGATTTGTCTGAAAGATTTTTCTTAACGATTTATCTGACGATTATTTGGTACAATTTATCGCTCCAATAAGTCTTTGCGTGTATATTCAGCTAATGATGTTAGCTTTGATTTTTTAGAGGTCCTTTGATTATGCAACTTTACTCTCATTTAAGTTACTTCGTATCTCTTATCGTTTCCGAGATCTTTGTAGTGAGAAGCAAATTTGTAACAGCCGACCAGGGTACAAACATAGTGCGCGACGAGGCTTCAGATTCAGATAGAGGCTAGAGACAAAACTTGTCGTTTTGTGAGTTAAATACATTGAATAGCATTGACCTATCCATAGTGGCGCGACGAGTCACGCGTGTCTCCTCGAGTCTCGAGGAGACAAATCTGCCTTCCTATTATTTCACGCGTCTTTACGCGATTTTTAATAAATTTCATTGTATTGGTACAATTAATATCTTTTATTTAACAAAGAAATACCTACATGGCACCAATGTCATCCTAATCATTGTAATGGGTGTGTTTTGGATAAGTTATGAGATTAGGTAACTTTTGAATTTCAATAAATGGGTACAAAATTTCATTTGTATTTAAAAAAATGTTATTTTATTCTTCGTACTTTTTTTATTTGTGAACAGATGTCAATATGTAGAGTTTATTTAAAAGGGGATGCAAGTTTTAAATGAACATACTTCAAGGAGTGATAAGTTTTGACAAAATAACAGATAATTTGTTGCGCACGTACCTAGTGTATAAAGAAATATTAGTTTTATTTGTTCTAAACAAGGAAATCCAAATAAAATTTGATATATTACAGTTACTTAAATTGTTTTACTAACCAGTGGAGGAAAACTTGGGCTATTGTCGACATAAAATGATAAAAAAAAGTGTGTCATATCCAAAATTTAAATTAATCACTCTTGCATAGCTTGTAATTTTCGAAAAATAAATTTTCTTAGCTTTCCAAATTTTACGTCAAATGTTTATTTCTTACATTTATTTGTCATTTTGCAAGGAGTCAAACAAAATGTTAAAAAATAATAATCAACAAAACATACTACCATCGAATCTGCTGTATATACAGTGCGAACCAATTTGAGACAGCATTTAACGATTTAATTTTTTTTAATATGTGGTACTTGAAGGGAATTCTGTGAATGAAAAACTGAAAAATGACATCGAATCAGGCATTTTTTTAAGAAAACGTTTAATAGGTTAATCAATTTTTACGCATCTCAAATCTAAAATTAAGAAGTATAGGGTGTTTCCCACAATTTCTGGTAAATTATAATTTTTTTAATGCCCCCTATGCCTACATAATTATTTCTGTTGCAGCTTATACTATTATTTATTTTTATAATAAATTATCTCATGTTCGATGTGCATGAGTAAGGGTAAATAGAGAATCAAAATTGCAGAATAGAACGACGACGTTTTCTCTGCATAATGATTGATATTATTTTAATTTTTTTCTGAAGCAAAAAGTACATAATATCAGACCCTTTCCATTATGTAATAGCAAACACATTTCAACTAGGTTGCAATAAATATGTATAGCTAACCACACAGGACTTTAAACAATTATAATTTATTAGAAATGGTAATTTCCATAATTAATGCCCTGTATATGCTAACGAAACGACATTTTGGACTTTGCATAGAAATCGATTGAGCTATCGAACCTTTTCTTAAAAAAAATGTCTAATCGTTCCTCAGGTCCAACGGTCATTTTATTAAAATTGGTACAATTTTTGTTTAAAATGAAGACTAACAATTTGATTTGTACAGGGTGTTACAAATTAGTAGGTCAAGCAGTTAACCACATATTCTTTAGACTAAAACTTGGGCTTTTCTTATGCCGTTTTTCATTTCGGAGAGCCATTTCCAAAATACAGGTTGTCAAAATTTAAAAAATGATTTTTATTGATAACTCCGGTAGATATTTATTTGAAATTTGGCACATATTTTGATCTTAAGTTGGCACACTTTTTGTGTAATTTTGGTTTAAAATATCAAAACGCGAACGGCGGGGAGGGGGGTTGCAGTACTTATGGATCCCCTCTATTTTTTTTATGGCGCCTGTGCTTTCCGAATTATTTTTTTTGTAGATAAAGTGGCGTTTTATTCTATTTTTTTCACTCTTGTAAGATTTTGAATTGGGGCTCGGTTTACGAGATATTGTAATTTTTTTGGATATGCGATATCATTTTTTAAATTTAAGTATTGACACCCTGTATTTTGAAAATGGAGCTCCGAATTGAAAAGTGACATAAGAAAAGTCCCATTATTTTAATCCAAAGAATATGTGGTTAACGGGTTGACCTAATAATTTGTAACACCCTGTATAATAATTAAATGTCGTTAAGTCCATCTTCATATACTCAATAAGGCGGTCTGGATATTTTTATTAATTCATCGAACAGCCGACGGTATTCTCCTAATACGGAACGGAAATTGAAGTCCCGTTTCATCTAACAAAGTACTACAATATTCATATAGATGTCGCTACAGGAAATACTTTTATAGTAAAAATAGTACGATTATTTCATTCATTCAAATTCCGGCAAAATACACCTAAAAAAAACGAGATGTCCGGCCTATACGTCCATCCCACTCCACTCTCTTTCTATCTCATAATTGTATATGAAAAGAGAAGGGTAATAAAATAATAAAAACTCCAATTTGCGGCCGCCGGATTTTTGTTCTGAAAATATTTCTATATTCTATCTTCTACATATTATTATGTAGGTACATATTTACATAAAAGGAGGATGGTAAGTGGTTGTACATATTTTATAACATTTGCAATCAACTAAAAGTTTTATTTCATATTATATTCTACATTTTAGTACTTATTCGGACTAGAGCAGGTGCGAATGTAGTTATTTCTTGTGTGGATCTTTGAGCTGTTATCTTTTATTGCTGCGCTGTGGCTGCGAAATATTTTATTTGTGGACTTTACTATTTGCTAGGCATAGTTGTATTTAGTACTAAATTCAAGTAAATAATAGAGGTATTAAAATAAATATGTAGGTATTGTATTTGATTATTTGAAAATAAAAATTACATATGCGACAGTGGACTTTCCGCTTACTTAGCCGTAATATAAATATGACATATTGTTGTTGTAATGCACATACAGGCTGTTCCAATAGTGTGACAAAGTTTATAATTATTTTCAGTTATAGTTGTATAGGGCAAAATCTTCAGGGCAAAAACAAGATTTTCTGAATGTTTAATTCAGTCTGAAAATAACGAATAATGGAAATAATAATAAATTAAATGTGAATCTGAGCAAATAACTTTTTTCGTATCACTACTACAGGCAGTTATACTAAACTTTATCGCACTATTGTGGCACCCTATATATGACTAGATATATCATTATGATAAATTCAAAGCATAATAGGTAAAAATGTATAATTATCTATGTTTATAACAAATATTATCTGGTAAAATTCTTTTTTTTTTCTTTCAGATACAGAGACAGTTAAATATAACCGGAAGAAGTCTATATGTTATTTCGTAATATACCTATAGTTGTGAAAACAACCCGCTCTATGTAGAACAAATTAAGAAAGATGGAGAATTATGGGAAAAAATAATGGCAACAAATTGGAACAATTTTATAAAAATTGTATACTACCTGAAATAATATACAAAAATATTCCACAGGGAAAAAGATGTATGGGAACACAATATATTATAGAAGCACAAATTAATAAAAAGAAATAATTTTAGTTAATGATTTTTTAAATTAAATTAAATTTTTTCCTGTTTTACTGTACCTACTCTATGTATTTCTTTATTACTTTCGTTTATTTACATATTTATTAAACTACACTGTTCCACAGAATTTCTGTTTATATTGGAGGTATTAAAGTACCTATTAGACAACTACTTTTTTCAATTGAAGTGAACTGAATACCTATTTCTCATAAAAAAAATTTAGACTCAAATCGTCCTTTTGTACATAATTCTTTACACATTTTTTGGACAAAATAAGTATATCGTACATATTTTTTATATTTTCTCATTATTATGTATATTCACAATTAAAATTCTATTTATATTAATATGCAAATTTTTTTTATCAAGAATTACTTAATATTAATTATTAAAAATATAATATTTTCCATTTCTGTTTATACCAAAGTAAGCCGCTTTATTCACAAATCGTAATTATAACATAACTTTCCGTTATGAACAACTTTTCTTATTAACATTTTTTTATATTATCAAAAACAAAAGCAGTTTATTCTTCAACGTTATTAATTTTGTTAAATTTTTGATCACCCTGTATATATATAAAATTAAAGTTCTTCATGACAACCATATTCAATTAAAAGGCAAAATATTTTTTGTCACGAATTACTTTTTCTAGTAAAATTGAAAATAAAAATGTTTTCCCTCTTATCCACTTTAACCGTAGACATACTAATATAGGTATATTAATTATAAATTATTGTTTTAAATAAACTAAAAATTGTTTATATTTCATATTTCCTAAAATNAACAGCTGGATCGTTCATCGGTTGTCCTACCTATGACACACTGATGAGGACTAATAAGTCCGAAACCGGTCTGTGCCTGGTGGGACCAGCTGATGAGCGATCCTAGCTGTTGTACTGGGTGTCGCGAATGTAATTCAATGCCGGTAGGGGCAAATAGCCCTCGGAGTAGTTGTTTTTCGCGGCACTGACGAATTAAACTAAAAATTGTTTCTATTTCATATTTTCTAAAATTATAAAATAGTATGGATTTGCACTGTTAGTTATATACTTTTATACAATAATATATCTAAAATATATCTTTAAATATTAACGTATCAATTAACAGAAACCATGACTACCAATTCAGAATCAGGTTATGCGAAATTGACCACAATACAACAGCTGTTCGTTAAAAATAACCCGAGTCCATTCATAAATAAATTTTTACTACTGCGACATCTATTACAAATCAAGCGAATTAAAAGTCGGAGATAATGCTATTCATGAATGAATATTTTTTAATAATTTTATTCCAATATAACTTTTTAAATAATAAAGTGATGAACAAACTATGAAATAAAGTCTAATCAGTTTATTTATTAAAAAACAACTATATAAAAAATTGCAGAATTCTATAATACTATGAAGAAATAATCGTTTGTTTGTAAAAGTTCAAAAAACCTTCATATTTAGAAATTAATTTCTCACGAATTATCTACCTATCGCAATTAATTTTTGCTTTACTGTCTTCGTTTATACTTTGCCAAATGTGATATGAAATTTTACTACTTTCTTCCATTGCTTTAAAAAAATATATTGGAATAAAAAAGGGCTGTTTTTCACTACTTTTCGGTCTAATGTAGGCAACCAGCGGTGCATCAGTTTCCATCCTTAAGGTCGTGCACACTACACCGAGTACTTAATAATATTATTACTTTTGATGCACAAATGTCCAAAATAATATCGTCCTCACTATCTGAATATATTTTTGTGAATAAGGGTTATTTATAAACGTAAACAATCTGATGTGTTGACCCCGAATTGCAGCAGTCGCCCCGCGTGTTGACGCGCCACTGATGGACCCCTTGTCGCGCGCGTCTTTTGCGTCGTAGTAAGACTCTATCTGATACTGAAGCCTTGTCGCGCTACTATGTTCATACCATAAGTCGGGATCAGTTTTTTAGGGGTAATAGTACGTGTTCTAAATAATTTATTTTAAAGTTATTATATTCATATCAATGTGGCCGAATCGCCGAACATTAGAAAAATAAAAAAAAATATGACGTTTAACAACAAAGCATATAGCTCACATCCCAATCGTGTTTGAGCTGCGACTAAAGCGCTTCATTGTTTGAGGTCACACTACCTTATTCAGCGGTTAAAAAAAAAAGTTTTCAATACGGAATTTCATATGATTATGAATAGTTTCATTCTTTTGTCCGTGTAAAAATATGTCTAATCTAATCGATGATAACCTGTTTCAATTTTTTAATCTTTGAAGGATCATAGAGCTATTAGAAGTAGTTTTTGTTTGGACGTGAGAAATAGCTTGATAGTTTGTTGCAAACCCTGTGTTTCGCTTTAGTCAATTCGTCAAAGAAAAATAAGAATCAGAGTTCATATACGTTCAATTTAAGAATTACACAATTACATCCCTGATTACATTTTTTTATTGAACAGATTTTTGTGAGAGCACATTGAACGTGTGCTTTATACAACGCAATTCAAATATACCCCAACTGTGACTACGTCTTTGGCGTGAAAATTGGAAGAGTACCTATTAATATTGATGAATTATCATAATAAATTCCAGAAAATAGTTCAGCAATATCGGTACATAAAAAATTACTAGGTTAGCTAGTCCTTAAACAGAAAATGCCGAATGCTTTCTAAAGGATTGAAAAATATGTTTTTTACTTGTTTTACACTTAGTTACTAAAAAAAGTTCTCTTCGCAAAAATAGTGTATTTTGTTATACCACACTCGTCCTGTCGCCATCACCGACACATATAGGATCCATATTTTCTTTCTGAAATAATTTACAAGATAAAACAAGTATATGCGGTTAATAATAGAAAATTTAAATACCATTAAAACTAATTTGTTTTTGTCTTCATCGTTTAAACTTGCATTCTCTATAAATTTCCATAACTGAACAAGACATTGCCGGAGCTTTTTAATATCAGCAACTTTTGCAGCGAGTAAAGTGTCAATTATAACTTCTAAAGGAATTAGGTTTCCTAAACACTGAAAAACGGGGTGTTAAAAAAATAGTTAAGCCGTTAACCACGGATTCTTTTGGAGAAAATACCTTTCTTATGCGCCTCTTAAGTTACAGAATGTAAAAGATAACATTTAAACAATGATTATTAATAACTGTTGTTTTTAAATACATTCAAATAAAGTTTTGTGTAACTTTTGTAATTATG
Source organism: Anoplophora glabripennis (assembly GCF_000390285.2). NCBI lineage: Eukaryota > Metazoa > Arthropoda > Insecta > Coleoptera > Cerambycidae > Anoplophora > Anoplophora glabripennis. The sequence continues at coordinate 796,819 of NW_019416742.1, read as the reverse complement.
GTTATAAAAATCGAAGTTAACTTTTTCTATGTTCGCCTATAGTTCGAAAATACGTTTTCAGATTAAGTGTTTGTTCCTTAATTTTTTAATTCTTGAAAAATATTAATATAGGGCTTAGTTTGCAACATATTACAACTATTTTGGATACGTGAAACTTTTTTGTACGTCTATGCTTAGGGTTTCTTAGAAAATTTTGGTATATGTATTTTGAAATATCGACTTTAGGCAAAATATTGATAAACTTAATAAAAAATCTAAATTTTAAATTATAGTAGGATCGTATACGATGCAAAGTAGAGCATAAAATTGTCGGCCTTTTATTAAAGGAAAATCGTGTCATCATTTTTAGGAGGCGTAAGATAAATCATTTCAAATTTAAAATGAAATTCAATGTAAAATCTGAAATACCGCTGCATACGCACTGTGTTCTGGTAGTAGCTGTAGTCGCTCAGGTGCATCGAGTGTACGAACTGGTCGGTTATACGTCAAATACTAACCTGGCGAGCTTTGCTGTCAATTAGAGAGCGCTTCCAAAAAACAAGTAAACAACAGTGGCGCGTACAGAGGTAAAATGTAGTACATATGTGGAATTTAGGAAACAAATTGGATTTATAATCAATTACATTTAAAATAAATAGTTTATGAGAATAAAGGAATTTTTGTAGCAACAAGGGTGCCAGACCAGAACTGATCCCCTCGTCCCTTCATAATGTATAAAGAAATTATTCAATTTGTAAAACCCTTAAAGGCGTACTTCATTGGTTCCCTTGACAGGCAATGATTTATTACTTTGCATCGAATATGATCGTACTATAGGTACATTTTCATATTAGAACTCAAAAAATAAAAAAGAAACATATTACATCAGTATCAATAATTAAATCCAACGAATGCGTATTTGGGTCCTTTTCATGTGAGAGAACCTAATATGTTGGATAATTTGCAACCATATGTTGGGTTAAGGAAAATAATAATTAATATTTGAATTGTAAAATCTAATTGGGTTGTTAGATGCTATACAAAATATTTCTGACTCAGTGCTATCCAAGGGAGTTTCATAAAGCTTAGTTCGTTGCTAAGGTAACGTTCCATGGATGTATACCTAAGTGTTAATAACACAATAATGTAAAATAGAAACTGCTCAATGAAGAATGGTATAATGGTATAAAGGATGTCTTACTATTTTCTCCAAAAGGATCTTTGGGTCACAATTTGTTGTGTGATGTACTTTTGTATAACACTATAGCACGTGTCCCATTTTAATCGATACACGTGAATATGGTCAGTGAAACCTCAGATCCAAAAATTACCAATCATTTTCCAGAAACCTGCCTTGGGAATACATGAACCGTTATAAAAAGAAACAAAGTCAACCTTCAAATGACCTTCAAAATTAAATCCACGATCATCGATTCATGGCACCGACCATCGTTAAAAATATTTGTAGAGGTCATCAAGATCGATTTCTGTAGTCGACCTTTAAATGACCTTTAATGCAATGTCAAGGTCAATGTCAAGGTCACGATGGGTAACTTGCCCCCAAAGTCCCATCGATGTTGGGGGCTAGCATCTCATTCCGAGGTTGCTTCAAGAATGAAAAATCATTTGACCTTGACCTTGTCCTCAAGTTTAAAATCACATCCAGAGGTAAAATTTTCTGCCGAATCCATTCTCAGGATAAAAAATAAAAGGTCCCATTTAATATTATGAAGTTACTTTCAATTTGTCACAGTTAAGGTCAAATTTAAGTCAGCAACCGCTTTGCTCCAAGGAACTGAACAACCTTCATTTACGTCATTTTTGGAATGGAGGCTTCAATGACGAGATATTCACGCGTATACAGGTTGTTTTTGAATGGAGTAGCATAAATGATACCAGTGAATCTACATTTCAAAAGAACACGATCTGCAAAAAATCGCCTTAGTAAAATGTTCACCCCTGAAGAGATATGGGCCATCAAAGTTTCCAAAAAAATTATGAAAATTGGCTGTAATTTGAAAACCGAACGAGGTACAAATAACAAATTTTTTACAGGTTGTTTACTAATACAGATGCGAGTTTTCAACTATTTTTCGAAAATTTTAACCCCTCGAAAGGGGTTGAAATAACCACCCCTCAAGCCATTTTTTGCCATAACTTTTATATTTCGTAAAAACTCGATATCCAAAAATACGCATTAGATAAACTGGTTCTTTTAGAAACTTTTACCTCTCTAGCAATTTTCCTTTAAAACTTTTCGTTTATTAATAAAAAAATAAAATGTATTACCATTCACCTCACACCGTATATGATTGCAATCAATCAAAGAAAAACTAAGTGTGCTGCTGTCATGCCAGTTGTCACAATTAACTCTTCTGTAAGTTGTCACTGTTATCAGCTAAATACTTTTTGGGTGTAAATTAACAAGAATTATGCCAAATTTTACTAATGATGAATATGTGGACATGCTACAAGTGTATTTTGAATGTCGCAAAAACTGTGCTGCGGCAACAAGAGCGTATAATGAGAGATATCCAAATCGTCAAGTTCCCCACAGACAAACTTTTTCGGCGGTAGAACGAAGACTTCGGGAAACTGGAAAAATACAGCCGCATATTGAGGGTACCGGCCGAAGACCTACTGTTCGTACTATTTATCTTGAGGATGCAGTACTTGAAGAGTTTGACGAAAATCGTCAGACTAGTACGAGAAAAACAGCAATGCACTTAAATGTGTCCCATAGTGTTGTTTGGAATATTGTCCATGATAATTTATTATATCCTTTTCACCACCGGCCAGTTCAAGCTCTACTTGAACCAGACATGCATAAGCGAGTTGTTTTTTGCGAATCGTATCTTAATATTCTAAGAAATAATTTGAATTTTGCCTCAAAGATACTTTTCACAGATGAAGCAACTTTTCAAAGACATGGTTTAACCAATATGCACAATCTTCATTCCTGGGCTCATGAAAATCCTCACGAAGTATCTATGACAACATTTCAACATAATTTTAGTTTAAACATTTGGGCAGGAATTGTAGAAAATGTGCTTGTCGGCCCTTTTGTTTTACCTCATCGACTTGGTGCTGTTGAATATTTGCAGTTCTTAAATGAGCATCTACCACCACTTCTGGAGGAAGTACCATTAAATGTACGTCAGGCCATGTGGTACATGCATGACGGGGCTCCTGCTCACAGCACTGTAGTAGTTAGGCGGTGGCTTAATTTAAATTACCCGAATCGTTGGATAGGTCGCGGCAATGAGGCACCTATCTCTTGGCCTGCACGTTCTCCCGATCTAACGCCCATGGATTTTTTCTTTTGGGGACATATAAAAAGTATTGTTTATGCGACCCCAGTTGACAGTGTTGAAGAGCTACAGGAAAGAATATTCGCGGCGGCTGATGAGATTCGCAACAATCCCATAATTTTTGCTCGAGTCCGTAACAACTTTGATAAACGTGTTAGGTTGTGTTTAGAAAGAAATGGCAATTATTTTGAAAATGTCCTTTAACTAAGTTTTTTGTTTTTTCTCTTTTTGATAATAAATTATTTCTTAGTTTCGTTTTCATTGTACTTCTATTTAATAAAAGTTTCTGCGACATTCAAACAGTTATTTGTGCAACTACTGTAAAGAGTGTGTATTTGTTGTACGATGCATGAAGTTTGCAGCTCGAGACGAAGTTGAGAGCTGCAATCATGTTAAGTGCAACAAATATGCTTTTTGCACATGTTGCACGCAACATTTTTTCTACGATTGTTTTTATTTCAAATTTTATTTAACAGTATTTTACATAATATTAAAATTTTAACTGACAACTGGAAATTAATTGCGCAAATTGTCAATGTCAGACGTTAGGTACTTATGGATATGCTTAGATTAAACTTGTAATCAATATTTTTTTTGTACTACTGTAAAAAAAGTTAAACTTTTGGCACAGTAGGTAGTGCAATAAGTAGTAAATTTTGCACGATCGTAGAAAAAAACACTTGTAGCATGTCCACATATTCATCATTAGTAAAATTTGGCATAATTCTTGTTAATTTACACCCAAAAAGTATTTAGCTGATAACAGTGACAACTTACAGAAGAGTTAATTGTGACAACTGGCATGACAGCAGCACACTTAGTTTTTCTTTGATTGATTGCAATCATATACGGTGTGAGGTGAATGGTAATACATTTTATTTTTTTATTAATAAACGAAAAGTTTTAAAGGAAAATTGCTAGAGAGGTAAAAGTTTCTAAAAGAACCAGTTTATCTAATGCGTATTTTTGGATATCGAGTTTATACGAAATATAATAGTTATGGCAAAAAATGGCTTGAGGGGTGGTTATTTCAACCCCTTTCGAGGGGTTAAAATTTTCGAAAAATAGTTGAAAACTCGCATCTGATGGCCCATACCTCTTCAGGGGTGAACATTTTACTAAGGCGATTTTTTGCAGATTGTGTTCTTTTGAAATGTAGATTCACTGGTATCATTTATGCTACTCCATTCAAAAACACCCTGCATATTACCTGTACTACCTGGCCCAGGTTTTAATGGCGAAACCTCACCGAGCAACATAACAAATAATAATTTCACGAAAAATGTTTCATATTAGTGTGAAGGCGTAAGTGTCTTCGTTTTCAAATCAGAAAAAATGTTTTCTCAGAAATAGACGTTTGGCTTAGACTAATGAAACTTGAATCACTTATTTATCTATTCTTAGAAGTAAAAACTCATTAAACTGACGTACTAATAGAGTCAGGACCACTAGGAACCTCAGAAAATTCGATTAGTGGTTTTCATTCCATGGAAATTTTTAAGAAAAAGGATTTCCTCTATTTTCTTGGAATGAGCTATTGAATGAGAAGTGTATAGGATCAGCAGAAATCAAACAAATTTATTTGCAGTTTGTTTTTGTTTCGGACCAGCAAATGGTAAAGCAGAATAAGCGCGTTGGAATTACATGGATGTATATCATAGAAGAATACCACATGCCCAAACATTTACTAACATTCATAGACGTTTGGAGGAGCAAGGCTTTTTAAAAATTATAATTGTGACACGGAAAGACCAAGAACCACGAGAACGGCAAAAAAAGAAAGTGCGCTATAAGTACAAGAAGAATTACTGCTTAGGAGGGTACTGCTCATTTGTTAGTTTGGAATAGCGTTGTACTAGCATTGTGGAAAAATATGATGAGGATAATGCATTTATTAATAATATTTTATTTACTGTCGAAGCTGATTTAACAAGAGATGGTATTACAAATTATCATAATACCTACTCATCGATGATCCGATGAGAATCTACATGCATACCAGGATACCAAACATCGACGGATACATTCTCTTAACGTATGGGCCGGAATCATAGGAGATCAATTACTGAGTCCTCACTTCCTTAATGAAACATTAAATGGGGACGGTTACTTCTACAAGATGGCGGCCCACCACATTTTAGTTTACCTGTTGGTGCGTATTTAGATAAAGTATTTCACAATCGTTGGATAGGGAGAGGTGGACTAGTAACTTGAGCAGCTCGATCACCTGATCTCAATCAAATGGATTTGTTTCTTTAGGAGCACTTAAAGTCGATAGTTTATGAAACACATATAAATAACATCGACGATCTACGACGAAGGATTATCGCTGGGTGTGAACTGATTCGAAACAATATCGGTATTCCTAATCGTGTCAGACGGTCATTTTTAAATTGCATCAGAAAATGTATTAAGGTGAATGGAGGTCATTGCGAACATTTGTTATGATAAAATCGGACTGAAAATCTGTTATACTGTGTTAGATAACATCTGTTTTCTAGTATTATTATGAATATTATGATAATTTATAATACCATCTCTTGTAAAACCAGCTTTCTTAGTAAATAAAATATTATTAGTAAATTCATTATCCTCACCTTATTTTTCCACAATGCTGTTATAGAGCCAAAAAAAATACAGGGTGTCCCCTTTCGAATGGTATAATGGTTCCCTATACCTATCTCTTCTGTTTTTTTTTTAGATATTTACTGTTTTTCGTGCAGTCAACGGATAATAATTTCTTGCGAGGATAAATGTGAAATTTTTAGTGGAACTTCAAAACAAGCACCTAATCTGTCAGCAGTTTATTGTAGTCAATTTAACACATACAGTGAATGTTTATTTGAGTACTATTTATTGTTAAAGAATGGAAAACGTTAACATTTATTCAAATGTTGACATTCTAAATTTATTATTTATTCATGAAGAGTGTCACGAGATAATCAATAGGACTTGCAGGTTATTTAATGAGAGATATCCTCATTTACCACCAGTGAGTAGACACAATTTACGAAGAATTCTAAGAAATCAATTAGAACATGGTCGAATTTCTGCACAAAGATTTTACCAAAGCCGATAACTTTAGATGAAGGCAGCATCGTCAATGTTTTGGCATATTTTCATGCCTTCCCTGAATCATCAGTTCGTGCTGCTGAACAGGATTTAGGCATTTCAAAAACCTCCATCCAAAAGATTTTGAAAACTAATGGGCAGGATCTATTTAAATTCAATTTTATACATGCATTCCATTCTGGGCTGGGGATGCTGAAAGACGAATCCAATTCTGTGAAATGATTTTAACGCGACCACAAGAAGATCCAGAGTTTTTACGCAAAATCATTTGGACAGATGAGTCAAAATTTAGTAACGAAGGTATTTTTAATATCACAATACACAATCGACACTTTTGGGCATCAGAAAATCCACATGTCATTCGCGAAATAAATTTTCAACACAAGTTTAGTGTCAACGTACTTTGCTTAGTTAAAGACAATCAGGTGAGATACTTTATTTACGAGTACAATTTAAATCCACAAAGATACCTCCATATTCTGAGAACCGTTGTGACAGATTTCTTAGCAGATCAACTAAGAAGCTGCTGGTATAGGCTAGACGGTGCTCCACCTCATTGTGGAAACGAAATATCCCGCCAATTAAATGAAATGTTTGAAGACAGATGAATTAGCCACCAAGACCTCCAGATCTGTCACCACCAGATTTTTATATATGGGGTGCAATAAAAGAGAAAGTGTACTCAACGCCAGTTTATTCCAAAGAAAATCTAGTTGCCCGTATAAGAGAAGCCTTTGAAACTTTACCTGCTGCTTAAATACCCGGAGCTGTTACAGATGGGGTAACAAGAATGATACATAACTGTTTACAAGTATGGCGCTCACTTCGAGTAGATTAATTAGATTTCTGAAAATAATTATTTATTATTCGTACTATATAGTTTAATAATGTTATCTTATTAAAATTATTTTTAATTTATCCCTACTGATTGGTACTTAGTCAATGAGTGCATCTCTCATTAGATACTCTTCAAGTTGTATTTAATATCTTGTGACACTCTCCATGAATAAATAATAAATTTAGAATGTCTGCATTTGAATAAATGTTAATTTCACAGCCATCCTCGTAAGAAATTATACGATATCCGTTGATTGCACGAAAAACAGCAAATACCTTAAAAATCAAAAGAGATAGGTACAGGGAACCATTATACCATTCGAAATAGAATAAAATTGTTCATCAGGTTGCGCAAAAATATACAGGATGTTCCATTTAAAAAAAAAAATAAGTTAAGATGGTTTAAAGTTGACTAAATTCGACATTAAATTTTTATCATCCTGTATGAAATTAAGTCATTTTGAAATTATGGCAGGGAAGCATGGGTTTTAGTTATATCCACTATAAACTTTATTATTGTAAAATACACATCGTTTTGAATTAGGCAGTGCTTTTTAATTTTTTTTGAGAAAAATTGAATATATCAAAAACGGTTAACTTTAAGAATAGGAAGGCTTTATGAAAGTTCACCCAGAAATTGACGTAGAATCCGAAATTGCAATAATATACAGGGTGTTCTATTTCAAATAATGAAGATGACATCAACTTACGATATAACCTATAGCGTTAAATGGACGCCATTATTTTAGTTGAGAAGGGCATGCCCGAAAACACTATTGCCCAAATTTTCCAAATTAAAATCGAAGTAGTCTGAAATATGTCTAAGTCTCGTCGCCGTCGGACATACTGTGATGAAAATTCAAAATTGAAACTTATACCTGTTTTAAATAATTTTCATTACAATTCGTAACACCAAAATTACTAATGACATTTAATTGAAGCATGGCAACTTGATTAATTACAGAAAGAATTATAAAAAATTGATTTTTTATAAAAGTTTAATAGCGATTTGCTGCTAAACGGTTACATTAATTTATCGGCTGGAATAAAGAGTATCTATATAATTTTTTTCTGATATTATTTCTCGTTTCAATAATGTTTAAATTTTTGTGATGTCTAGCAAGAGAAAACAGTTAAGATCAAAACAAATTTTGAGTTTTAGGTATAGTGCCCTCTAGCGGCGCATAATGACACTTTTCTGTGACTAGTCCAATAGAGCTTGATCTATTTAGTGGGTGTGCCAAATGAGATACTAATCGAACTGGAATTAAATAAATTATTTTACAGTGTGTAGCAAAAAATTTATCAACTATAAAATTTCTGAGAGAAGGCGTATGTAGTGCCCTCTACAATGTATGTCAAAGTTATGAGAAAATTTGAATTTATCATGTCAAAAAACGCCGTGATACCAAATTTCGTTTGTATACATCAATTATTTCGAAGGTTATTTGAAAGAATTGAAATTAAAATTTTGATTTTGACACTGTAACTCGGTTACTATTAACTTTTGGACTAAGGTAAGTTTGGCCACATCCCATTATTATAATGTCACAAATCACACCCTGTATATATAATTTCCTTTAACACATTGTGAAAACGAAACGTTCTAGGACCCACGATCATATCATATAATATAGATATTGTGATTTTTTCTTAAAATAATTAGTTCTTCTATCATTACCTGTTGCGTTTTCAAATTAAAACCTGGACCACGCTGTATTATAAAAAGGGCGAAATTGTCCCTCTTACAAAATTCGTTAAACATACTTTTCCTCTAGTTTTAGTCACCAGTTCTAGAATATGCTGTCGTCGATCCTCTACAATACCGCACCATGCCCTTATATCGATTGCCGATGGATACGTTTTCAGTCGGGCTTCCGACCGTCTCTTTTCGGGCTTCACATCGCCCCGATCTAAAAATAATCTAGTTTTCTTATTTACGTAAGTCATTGCTGCATTCCACAATCAATTTTTTTAAGAAAATTTCGGCTATTATTTAACACAGTTATTGCGATTGCACAAAACTACAAAGTAAAACTTCATTTTTAGTAAGACATTGACATTGACAAATTTCTAGTGGCGATTGTCGATATATCAACTGTCAGGCACAGAACTGTTGTTAAAAATGATCAGAAGGTTAGGTTAGGTATTAATTGAGAATTAATGAGAAAACAGACTGCTGATTTATTTGCCAGGCTCTGCTCTAATGTATATTTGATATTTCTTAATTACAGTAAAGCATAAATGTCGTAATAATAATTGTAGCGAACGATGTATTTATAAAAACAACTCAATCTTGCATAGGGTGATCACGCTAAAATGTTACAACAATTTCGACGTCAGTGTACACTGAGAAATAGCAATATTTCCATCATTTATTATTCAAGATGATAGTAAGGTACTATCAGATCATCCCTAATATGAGACCCCGGACAATCTCTTAATGTAGAACTATTCAATGCAATCAATGTGTTATATGGGTTACTAGTTCAGTAGTACTGTTGCTGTCCACTAGATGGCACCGAAATCAGTTCAGCAAATGTTTGAGATAAAGTTCTGTGAAATTCGCGCCGATAAGATTTTTACTAGTCAAAAAAAATGTATGTTTTCAACGTGGTAAGTTAATTTCGTTTTCTAATATTACTCTTATTGTTAAATAGCTAACACACAGGGAATTCAGTACCGATACTCTTCCATTGATTAATAGACCCCAACCTAAGCTCCAAGTAACTTATTTTAATGTTATCCTTTCTAAATATGAGACCCTCTAGGGTCCTATTACTAGATAGATCTCATATTAGGATCCATAAAACAGTAATTTTATAGAACAATTTTTCAGGACCTACTATTGCTAATGATCCATATTGATATCTAGGTTAATTATTGTCGAATTTTGGGAGTTACTCCATTCCACATTGATTTCTTTAATATTCCAAAGTCTTAACACTCCATGCTCATATCCTGCCAGAACCTGTTTGTCATTAGGTAACACTTTTCCACAAGTACATGAAGAATTATTGGGCGAGGGTAATACCTTGCAATTACCTTGAGGGATCTGCCAAATATATACCTGTATACAGGGTGTCTCATAATTAGCTGCCAACCCTNACATCAAAAAAGCTTTTGGAATATTTTTATCTGGTTACATAAAGATGAAATCTGAAGTTAAATTTATCAAAAATTTAGTTATAAAAATCTATAAAAGATTAAAAGTTAACTTGACTTTATAGCAAATATCTTTGCGCTTCCATCATCTGATGTCGTTAAGATTTTATTACCATCTGAGAAGACAGATATGCTTAAAATATCAGTTCGATGACCCGTCAGTGTCTCCAATAACATACCACTTTTAACATCACATACATAAACTGCACCATCTGTTGCACCAATAAATATTTTTCCATTTTTTCCCCACTTTAAAAGAGTTACAGCACATTCAATTCTGGCCTCATGTCGTAAAGCATGCCTTCCTAACTCCCATACACATAGCTTGCCAGACAAAGAACCTGTAGCCACTATCCCAAGTTCACTATTAAATAAACCACATTCTATTTCACTTTCTCCATTTGGAAGTAGATTAGCTATAGGCTTGCCATCTGTTAATTTTATTACCATTGCACTAGGTGCTACTATTGCTAATGATCCGTCTGTATTGATATCTAGATTAGTTATTGTCGAATTTTGGGAGTTACTCCATTCCACATTGATTTCTTTAATATTCCAAAGTCTTAACACTCCATCCTCATATCCTGCTAGAACCTGTTTGCCATTAGGTAACACTTTTCCACAAGTAGATGAAGAATTATTGGGCGAGGGCAATACCTTGCAATTACCTTGAGGGATCTGCCAAATATATATATCACCAGAATGACAACCACAGAAAAGCACATTAGCTATAGGATGCCACAATAACCATTCCATATCATCTCCTTCATAGCACCAAACTAGTTTCTTTTCATTCACATTCCAAACCTGCACCATACCACTCATATCAGCTGTAGCTATATACTGGCTACTGCGATTAAAGCCTACTTCGGTTACAGAATCCTTATGTCCTGTGCACTCCAACAAAACCTCTCCATTATTTGTATTCCATAAATATGCAATGTCATCTTCACCTCCCGTAACTGCTAACTCTGAAGTTTCATTTAAATCAGAGGAAAAAATTGATTTATTGTGTTTGTTAAATGTTAAAAGGGCTAAATCTATAATTTCAGTTTCTATTTCTTCATCAGTTTCATTAAGATTAACCACATCTAACATATCCCCAATATTTTCCTCACCATCATCTTCACCGTCCGAGTAAATTACCTCGACATCCTCTAAATCATCCGGCAAATCAAATTCATCCATATTTACTATTTATGATAATAATCAAAATATTTTAAAAGCCAGACTAAAATACATATGTTAAAAAATATAATTACAACTGTAATATAACATAACCTATAAAATAAAACAATACACCTGCACCTGCAGTGGCATTACCATGGAGTTTGTAATAAGAGTGAAGAGTCCAAAAGTCTGTGTAAAATAATTGAGCCATTTCTTGGGTCACGTCAAGGCGGCGCTGATTTTTTTTAAGTAAAACGAAAAAGTAGCCCGAGAAATTTAAAATGATATAATGTTTATATAAACGTAACTTTTATTTTTTACTAATTTCATAATAAATATTAATTAAGTCCTTCCCCTTATCTACTGTATCTGAAGTTGTAAACGCAACTTCGTTACTAGAGTCTCGAGTGCACCAGCGCAACAATGGCGACTCCTTAAACTTTACTTTGGGTCATAAAACGGGATCTGAATTTGTACGCGTGACCCATAAAAGTCCTCACTCCTTGTATAAACTCCATAGACGCTACCATGGGGATGACACAAGGAGTACGAACTACATGTAAACCAAATTACCAAATTAGAGGGTGCTAGTGTCCCATATGCACCGAAATAGTGGAGGGGGGATAAAGAAAGCGGCAGTTTGAATTAAAAATCAACCATACCGTATTTGTGATGAAGAAAATAAAACAACGAATGTAAACGGGCGATTTTTCAGAAAAACCCTGTATATCTAAATCAAGTTAGACAAGATATTTTGGTACCAGCAAAGTGAACATAAAAGAAGAGGACGGGACATCGATATAAGATTTTTTGTATCTATCAACGTTTTGGCTGTACCCTATAAAAGTATAGAAAATCAACTACCCTGTAGATAGCCAGTCGGAAATGTATAGGGGCACGTTTTCGGCAGCATGTATGTATGCAATGAGTGTAAGTCTGTGGAAACAAATAACTGACATACTAAACTCCATCCCAGGAGTTAGAACACATGTCGGGTTACAAAACAGCGGAGAAACATTTTAGTGTTCCAAAAGGTATAGTCTTTCCATATTTAAAAAACTTGTTCCCATTTTTATTTAACCATACCCATATATAGTCTACAGTCTAGTCGCCTAGTTGAAGAATGAGCGCGCGGGCAAACGAGGCACAAACACAGCCGCACTGGGTCATCTGGCCTTATATTGGTTGTCAACAATATTTTTAAAAAATGGGTATCGTAATTAGGCTACTTTATCTTACAGGACGAAGACGCATTGCGCATTGAATGAAAAACATCAAATAAGTCAAAAACGCTTAGATTTGAAAATACAACTTTTCACGAAAAATCTATTAGTCTTAAAGTCTTTCCGATATCAATTGGAGAACCAAGAGGTTGACAGTATGTACCAGGTTCGGTCGCTGACGCAGCAACTCGGCATTGAAATATTTGAAAAACTTAATATTATCAAAATGTCAGTCTTTTAATGTACCTAACTATAATATAATATGGCATTTCTAAAATAAATTGTAACACATTTCAAATTTGGCGCTGAAAAACGGCAACGTCTGTGACTAGTTGACTTTTCTATTTAGTGGTACTACTGCTGTTAGTGCCGTTTGCTGCTGAATTGACTTACAAGAATAATAAAATATTCCTTTTATGAGTCATGGCACCAGATAGAAAAGTAACCAAGTTCCTAATACCTATTATAACAATTTGAACCTCATAAACATAAAAACTTGGGAGTGCAAGAAAAATGTAAAGAAGTGTTCATTTTATTGGTATATAAATTTTTATCTATGAAATTAACAAAATCTCGGGGTGGCGGCCTATATTTTTCATTTTACTTGATTTTTAAATACAGCGTGTCTCATAATTAGCTGCCAACTCTGAACAGGCCGATTCTANAATTTTTATTTAATTTAATTTTTTATTATTATTTTTTTATTAAAATTAGATTAAATTTAAACAAAATTTTTTTTTTTAATTACTATGAAATTGACCAAAGTGGGATTAATTCAAGAGCGATTTTCTCAGAAACCGTTATAGATAACGATTTGAAGCAAGAGTACCTTTTTAACGTAAAACATTTCGGGGAAACGGAATTTGCTGTCCAATTTGTTAAAAAGTCAAAGATGAAAAAGTCCATGGCAAATGAAGGCTTCTTCGTGAAAAATATTTGAAATATTAAACTTTTAACAATAAGGTTTCAGAGAAGATTTACTTAAAAGAAGTTTGTTCGCAATCTCCTTCTATTTATATTTGAATGTTTACCCTTTAAAAAACTGTGTTACTTCAGAACGAAAGAGGTAGAGTCTAACCGACTTTAAAATATTTTTATAATTATGGCTTTACCATTGTGGTGTATACGTTGTCCACCAAAATAATTATCACGCCAGGTAGAACTTTAATTCTTTATTAAATAACTGATTGACACAAAAATTGAAATACCTAATAAAAGTACTGGGTTACAACCTCAGACTAATAAATAAAGGGGACGCCGTTATTTACTTTCGATAGTGAAGTGTTGACATATGTGTATTTACAAACATTGGTACTTGTGACGTCCTTGACGTTGATGCTAATGTTACATTTTTATCTTTATAGCTAGGTACAGCGGTCATTTTAATTGTATAACGTACAAGGATCTACCTCATTCTTGACCTCGACTTACAAATTAGTTACATTGTAATATGCATGTTATCCGAACACCCTGTATATATATTTTCACATTATTCATATATTGTTTTATAACAATTCTTTACTTATAAGTGTCTATTATTATTCTGCTGACAATGGAAAATCGCCTGCTGAGTTGCTAGCTGATAATAAATAGTATAAATACCCAACCAGCCGCTCAGAAGGACGATTATAGATTCAACTTCACCAACGCTGTAATTAAGACGAATAAAAGTGTTATCTTCCAAAATTGTTGTAATTTCAAGTTATCTACGGTTAGTGCTGTCGAAATTCATCGAATCAGAACTGCTAGGGGTTGGTCAACTAGCCGCAGCTTCCTGTAGACAACGACCCAATAACTGGCGCAGTCGGTAGGATCCAATAACTGGCGCAGTCGGAACCGGATTTTGTACCAGAGGCCATTCTAGTTGAAGAACAAGAAGAACCTGTTCATAGCTGCTGTATTCTTCAAGTTCCTAGAGCCCCAATTTCCGGAAAAGGACCTCACGAAGAAACACTGCACGGAAGACTCAACTTCAGGAAACCTGTTGTCTACGCCAAGGCTCTGCTGTATTTCCAAAAAGTAAGTCCTTTCCTAAGTCCTATAATTACATTGCTAACAGAAGTGAATCTATTTTCCATTAATTTTAAGAAATTAGTATTAAGACTTTTTTAGTCAACACACTAGTAACGAACTTAGCATTATTCTGTTAGGAGTAGGCAGATTGAGGCCTAACAGAGCTAAGTGAGCCAACGTTGAGACTACAAGATAAAAACAAAATTTATCTTGATTAATTTTCATTTTTTTTTA
>NW_019416742.1:745486-774766 GCF_000390285.2 Anoplophora glabripennis | reverse complement strand
GTTTCTTATATTTTCTACCTTATAACAAAAAGATTTATACCAAGAGGCCGTCACCGCTGCCGCCGCCGCCCCCCGCAGCCCGCTGCCGGCTTCCAACATCGTAGGCCGTATTCGGCCGCCTGCTCCTCCCTATGACGCAGGCATCCCGTTGCTACCCTACACGCCGGCACCCCGCTACCGCCCCACACGCCTGCACCCCGCTGCCCCCCGCCGCTGCTTATGCATGCACCTGCTGCCGCCTCTGACGTCACGCTACTCGATGCCGACCTCCTGGTGGTCATTGCCGATGACGGACCCCGGCTTCTTCTTCCGCAATCCAGATCCCCCACCCCCGAACCCCACTGACACTTCTTCAGCGTGACCATAGAGCTGCTGCTGGAGACCTGGTGCTAGCTTCGGATGGCGACAGCCCGGTGGTGACCTTGAAGTGGTCTGGAATCCCCACTGCTACACTACTGCCGTTATTTACATTCGATAGTGAAGTGTTGACGTATGTGTATTTACAAACATTGGTACTTGTGACGTCCTTGACGTTGATGCTAATGTTACATTTTTATCTTTATAGCTAGGTACAGCGGTCATTATAATTGATTAACGTACAAGGATCTACTCGACTTACAAATTAGTTACATTGTAATATGCATAAGACTACGACACTATTTTCTTGCAACTTGTTTTATAATTATAAATTCTGAATATCCGAAAAAAAAATACATTACTGAAATTCCTAACAATACAAACGCTGTAAGTGGCATCATTGCCTGTTATTAAACGGTACTGAGGGACGCCATTATTACAGTCTATTATTGTGAAATCGATATTAGCCGAGTTCAGTGTTTTGTGTCTTTTTAAACTATTTTTTTTATTTAATTTCAATAAAAATTCCAAAGCGGTGTATAATATGCCGACAATTACAGAAAAAGAGCCAAATATGTGCTACTTCTTTTCACAAGTAAGTTTGACATTGTTTCCATGGACGTTCTTACAAGGGTGCAAAATGTCTTAAGTATTTTATTTAATTTATTATGTTTGTATTTTACGACTTACACTAGCTCTGTGTTTATTTGTAGAATACCATAAGATCCTGCGATACGAGCAGTGTTGCTAGAAAATTTAGCCATATCTAAATATGATTTATCAAAGGATAATTGCCTGTTCGAAGCATTTCCGTGCTACAGATATTAAGGTAACAGTAACGGGAAAACGATGTCTCACACATGGAGTTGTCCCTATTAATACAACATTTGGAAGGTAATACGTTTTAAAAAGGTAATAAGAATAATTTAACAAACATTTTTTGCAGTGTTGATGAAAAGGTTGTGCCGTCTCAAAGGTTGCCCCCTTCGAGAAATTGCCAGTGAAGGAAATTTTATAGATATTGCTATAAAACATCTTCAATCACATATTGTCCCTGATCCGTAAGAGAGGAGCTGTCAATGCTATGAGCTCAAAATTCAGTTTATTTTTATTGCGTGCATTTAAAACGTGCTTGAAACATGTTTATTTTCCCATACGATTAAATGTTCAATGTAATTTCATTTTTCCGTTACTTTTAGTACAAATATGTTTTGTTTTCTTTGCATTGTTTATATTCCAGCAGATTTTAATGAAATATATTTTTGCTTCTTGTAGTTTTATTTAAATTATTTATTTTAATAAATGTAGTATTTCCAGTCATCGAGAACTACTATGAAATAGAACTAATAACAGGCAATGACATTGAATGCATCATATTTTGTAGCATTGGATACTTTAAAATTATGTTCACTTGGTAGCTATAGTATAATGAGTGTTAATAGAGGAGTTTTCTTTAGTCACTCTTTTGTTCTGCAAATGTTTTAAAATATTAATTATAGATTTTGAAGAAACCACTAACTTTTTCCTATTTATTGTCTATTTATTACACATGAAAGCTTAGATAATCGAGCACTTCTGATTTTATCAAATTCTATTAAAAAGTCTAATATGGTTTCCTTATATTATGATAGATTTTAAATCTAAACTCGGTACGCCACTGTACCAGGGACCATTGTGTTTACTTATATATCATTTGTTTATCAACATACAATAGGTTGTGGTTACATGTTTACACTGTGTACTGAAATAGGGAATGTGGCCTCCCCTTTATTTATTACTCTGAGGTTACAACCACTTGATGTGCCGGTCAACTAGAGAATGTGTCCAGATTGCCTGCCTAAGGGTACGGTCAGCTACCTAGAAGGGTCGTCATTCTTTAAGATTTATAGCACGAGTGCTCCTGAGACAGGCAAATTTGCTTCAATACAATTCCTTTTTTGTAAATATTTTCTATGAACACAGAGACGTACCAGGGAACGTGTGTCCCCACACTATAAATGATTTTAGAAATACTATGATGGAATAGACTGAACACTTAACAAAAGAAAGGCAAAACTGAAGTTCATTTTGCTAAGTTTTACGTTATTCAGTTTTTGTCATTTTGTTATTAATAAAATTATTTTCAGGAAAATTACAATTACTGTAACAAACTTATCAAACAAGCAAATAGCGATATTTAAAAGAAAATTCTTCCTAGTAATTCCATAATTAACTTTGTAGCAAAATGTACAAAGCAGATTATTTAAACATTGCTAAGAAAGTTTTTAGTAAAAGCTTAACAACTTGTACCAAATTGTAAACAACATTTGTAACAAGTTTATCAACAAGTTTACAACAATCTTGCTAAATTAATTTGGGTAGCCATTATAACTTCTTGCAAACTCATAGTGAAGGACTTTAACAACTTTACATTTTTATTTATTATTTTTGTTAATGTTGCATCAATTTTATTTTGCATACTGTTAATGGTTTATTTATGCAGGGTGGCACAAAAGTATAGAAACTCCTGAATAACTCGTCAGGAGTGCATTTTCTTGAAAAATTATAAATACAAAAGTTTTTTCTCTGGCTATTCAATGGCGCCCTTGTATTCTACCTTGACCTTGACCATCAAGGTCATTTCAAGGTCAAAATTGATTTTTTAAATGGGAACACCTATTTTTTATTGCGGATTTGGAAAGAGCAAGTATGACCTTGAACACATCCTTGACCACGACCTTCAAGGTCATTCCAAAGTCAAAGTTGTTTTGTCAACAGGAACCGCTACTTTTATTGCGGATTTGGAAAGTGCATGAAACTTTACGTTCAAATTGTCCGCCATTTTGGATCCGCCATCTTGGATTACGAATTTTCAAAAACCGATTTCTTATTCTTAATCAGCGACCACAAAAACCCCCGTACCAAATTTGGCGAAAATTGGTTGATTTTTTAAGAATATTATCCGCCATCTTAGATCCGCCATCGGATTGCGAATTTTCAAAAACAGATTTCAGATTCTTAATCAACGACCACAAAAACCCCCATATACCAAATTTGGCGAATATTGGTTGATTTTAAAAAATATTGTCCGCCATCGTGGATTGCGAATTTTCAAAAACCGATTTCTTATTCTTAATCAGCGACCACAGAAACCCCCGTATACCAAATTTGGCGAAAATTGGTTGATTTTTTAAGAATATTATCCGCCATCTTAGATCCGCCATCGGATTGCGAATTTTCAAAAACAGATTTCCGATTCTTAATCAACGACCACAAAAACCCCCGTATACCAAATTTGGCGAAAATTGGTTGATTTTAAAAAATATTGTCCGCCATCGTGGATTGCGAATTTTCAAAAACCGATTTCCGAAGGTCGTGGTCAAGGATATGGTCAAGGTCATACTTGAACGTAAAATTTCCTGTACTTGCCAAATCCGTAATAAAAAATAGGGGATCCCATTTGAAAAAACAATTGACCTTGAAATGAACTCGAAGGTCAAAGTCAAGGTCGAATACCAGGGCGCCATTGAATAGCCAGGGAAAATTCCTAAAACTTTTGTATTTATCATTTTTCAAGAAAGTGCACTCCTGATGAGTTATTCAGGGGTTTCCATACTTTTGTGCCACGCTGTATAATTTTTGCCTGATATTGTACAGGGTGGGCAAATAAGCGAGGTAAGCGGCTGTATCTCAGAAACTAGTGATCGTAGAGAGCTACGGTAAAAAATTTTATAGGTAAAGTGGGCAAGGGAAAATGCTGGAAATTATTTTCAAGTTTCCAAGATGGCCGCCAGTGGGCGTTTCCACCATCTTGAATTACATAAAGTTACGTTTCTCGCGATTTTCCCCAATGAATGTAACAAAAAAGTATTTGCGTTTTAATGTTAACTTAAAGTCGAACATTTTTTGTAAAAACAATTTTTCTCTATCTTTCGAAATAAAGTGGTGGGGGGTATTTGAATGTTGTTTTAAATAAATGCCTGTAACTTCGAAACGGCTTAATGGATTTGGATAAATTTGGTATCATTGAAAAGAGCATTTCTTGGGCTTTTAGGTTTCTCGTAATCATGACAGTTGCGACCTACACGGCCGCCGATAGAGGGCGTTATTCGATATTATAACCAAAATATTGGATTTTCTCAAAAAATTTAAATGCGATGATATGACTTTTTTTAGACTAGAAAATAGACAAATGACCAACCAATAAGCCTGCGCAAACCGCATCTTAATATCTTTTTCCTAACTCAAATTATTAAAAAAAAATACTAAACCAGGAAAATTCATATATCCCCATTTAAAAATGCATCGGTTGCTTTCGATAAGAAGGCAAGTAGTAGGCCATGGAAATAAAAGACAAACTCCTCTCTAAAATATTCACAAGAAATGTCAGTTTATTTAGTGCTGTGATTTTAAGTCGCACGTTTTCGTATTTATAAGCGATTTTCCTTTTAAATAAAGTTGTGGTCCTGAAAAGGACCGATTTTGAAAAAAGATTAATGCCTTCTGTGTTCAAATTGCCTTCCGTCATATTCCACACATTGTTCCAGTCTTTCTTGAGTCGACAGAACCGCAGCCTCGATTTCTACCGCTGATAGTTGACGAATTGAGTTTCGAATTCTGTTTTCCATATCCATTCGTGTTGTTGGTGGAGTTTGAAAAACAATGTCTTTTAAGCGTCCCCACAAGTAAAAATCAAGACATGTCAAGTCCGGAGATCTTGCCGGCCAAGGAAATAGGCTTCCCCTTCCTATCCAGCGTTCTCGAAAGGTCCCGTTAATATGGTTTCGGACATTAATTGAATAATGTGCCGGACAACCATCTAATTGCAGAAACATAGTTCTCCTAGTTTCGAGTGGCACATCTTCCAACAAAATTGGCAAGTCGTTGATCAAAAACTCTAAGAAGCGGTTACCAGTTAAAGCTTGATCAAAAAAATAAGGTCCAATAATTCTGTCCCCAATGATACCGCACCACACATTTAGGCTCCAGCGTCCCTGGTGCTGCACTTCTCTTAACCAATGCGGATTTTCAGCGGACCAATAATGCATATTATGACGGTTTACTCTACCATCACTACTAAAGGTAGCCTCGTCGGTCCAGAGAATTTCCGTTAAGAAATTTCTGTTTTCCTCAAGCATGCCTAGCATCCATTGACAATAATTTAATCTATTATCGAAATCTTGTTCATTTAGCGCCTGGTGCAAAACTATGTGGTAAGGATGTAATCTAAAAGTAAAAAACAACATATGCGTAAAAATAATATAATCAGAATAACACTGAATTGTGTATTTGAGAGTATGTGCTAAGATACTTGGAATAAGATAAAATTATTTACCTATAATCTTTCAAAATATTTCTAACAGTTGTTCGTGCTATTCCCAAGTCTAGAGACAATGTTCTAGTTCCTACATGTCTATCAAATTCTATGTAAGCCAAGACATTGATAATGTTTTCTTCGGTCCTTCCATTGCGACGCCTGCGACGTTTAGGACGACGAAAACTTCCAGTATCGCGTAATCGCTGTACCAAGCGCGGAAACATTCTTCTCCCGTAATGACGGCGATCTGGATACCGTGCCGCGTACTGTCTTGCAGCTATAGCTGCATTTTGAAAACACTCGAAATAAATCGCAATCATGTCAACGGCTTCATTATTTGTGAGAGGCATTTTGATTAAAAAGTACTCAAATTATACGCAATCAACAATATTAGGCTGCGTGTGACAAAAGTTTGACGTTACTTGGCAATATTTTTGTTAGGCGATTGTCGTGTCCATGGCCTACTACTTGCCTTCTTATCGAAAGCAACCGATGCATTTTTAAATGGGGATATATGAATTTTCCTGGTTTAGTATTTTTTTAAATAATTTGAGTTAGGAAAAAGATATTAAGATGCGGTTTGCGCAGGCTTATTGGTTGGTCATTTGTCTATTTTCTAGTCTAAAAAAAGTCATATCATCGCATTTAAATTTTTTGAGAAAATCCAATATTTTGGTTATAATATCGAATAACGCCCTCTATCGGCGGCCGTGTAGGTCGCAACTGTCATGATTACGAGAAACCTAAAAGCCCAAGAAATGCTCTTTTCAATGATACCAAATTTATCCAAATCCATTAAGCCGTTTCGAAGTTACAGGCATTTATTTAAAACAACATTCAAATACCCCCCACCACTTTATTTCGAAAGATAGAGAAAAATTGTTTTTACAAAAAATATTCGACTTTAAGTTAACATTAAAACGCAAATACTTTTTTGTTACATTCATTGGGGAAAATCGCGAGAAACGTAACTTTATATGATTCAAGATGGTGGAAACGCCCACTGGCGGCCATCTTGGAAACTTGAAAATAATTTCCAGCATTTTCCCTTACCCACTTTACCCATAAAAGTTTTTACCGTAGCTCTCTACGATCACTAGTTTCTGAGATACAGCCGCTTACCTCGCTTATTTGCCCACCCTGTACAGTTTGAGTCTGTTCCGGGGTATCTCTAATATGCTCTCCTGCGGAAGAGTTGTCAACTCGCTTCCAGTGAGAAAATGACTAGGACTAAGCGCTTGTAGGTCAGCGGGATCACTGAATAAGGGTGTGATAGGTCTAGAGTTAAGTACTACCTCGATCTGTGTAGATATGGTATAAAATTGCTCGAATGTCAATTTTCTGTCACCAATTACTCTCTTAAAATGATATTTAAATGATTTGACAGCAGACTCCCACATGCCTCCAAAATGTGGGGACCGTGGTGGTATAAAATGCCAGATTATGTGATTGTTAGAAAAATAAGACATATGGTTCGTTTTTGGAGGCGTTATTTATAACACCTTGCAATTGTCGTAATTCATTACTTGCCCCTATGAAACATTTAGCATTATCCGTGTAAATATGACCACACAAACCTCTGTGAGACACAAATCTTCTGAAACAGTTAATAAATGCTGCTGTAGTTAAATCAGTTACTAGTTCAACATGCACGGCTTTAGTGGTTAGGCATATGAATATACATAAGTACGCTCTGTTACGTAACTGACCATCTTTCATTAAATAAGGTCCCGCGTAGTCTATGCCAGTAAATGTAAATGGACGTGAAGGATTTGTTCGACAATTAGGTAAGTTATCCATTAATGGGGTAGATGCAACGATCGGTTTAATACGAAAGCAAGTAATACACTTTCTGAGTACGCTTCGTATAGCATTTCTGCCATCTCAAGTGGCCAGAATTGTTTTCTAATTGCCGATAAAATATATTGTGCGTCAGCATGTAAATGTTTTTGATGAATAATTAGACCCAACGGATCGAATATTCTTGCGATATATGACAAAACCATACATTTAGTAATATTTTCTAAATTTAACGGTAATTGGACAAAATAATTTAATGTATCATTATTTGCAATCCATAGCAATCCAAGTGCTTTTGCTTCTTGACTGTCTTTAATCTGAAAAGGTTTATTGTTAATTGAATGATTGTCATTATTTTGTAGTACATGCATATCATTAGACATCCACTTTTTAAGTGTAAATCCTGACTTCGATAAAATAGATTCTACATGTGGTTTTAATTGTATCGCTTCTGGTAATGTACATGAACCGGTAATTAAATCATCCATGTAGAAATCGTGTTTTATGACCATACTTGCATTTGGATAGTCCTTTTGACAATTTAGCCCTATTTGCGCGTTGCAAGAAATGATGCGCTAGATGTACCATATGTTATAGTATTAAACCGGTAGTGTGAGATTTCTTCTTTGGAGTTGTTTCTCCAAACGATGCGCTGAAAATCACTGTGCGGTTAGTATATATCGATCATTCTGTACATTTTCTCTACGTCAGCAGTGATAACTATGCTATGAGTGCGCATTCTAGTGACTATGTCGAAAAGATCGCCCTGTACCTTCGGACCTACTTTTAATACATCATTTAAGCTAAGACCTGACGATGTCTGGGCCGATGCATCGAAAATCACCCGTACTTTCGTTGTAGAACTTGACTCTTTTGTTACCGCGTGATGAGGAAGATAATTATGAATGTCGTTCGGATTATCCTTACTAGTATCTATTTTTGTCATATGCCCCATACTTTCGTATTCATGTAAAAATTCGACATACTTTTCCTTAAGCTCGGAATTTTTTGATAATTTACTTTCCGTTGTATGTAATCTATGAATTGCCATATTTAATGATTCTCCTAATTTTGAGACATTTTCTTTAAATGGTAATTTTACTGTAAATCGACCGTAGCTATTTTGTACATTTTCGTGAAAGAAGATTTCACATTCGAGTTCTTCGTTTGACAATTTTGAATCGGAATTTATAACATTTTCGATTTGCCAAAACCGTTCCACCTGGTCATTTAACATGTTCGTCGCTACGAGACATTTCGAATTTGATTCGTTTATCGGTTGTCTTAGGCCTCTTTCAGACGACACGGATTTTAGCCGGATCGGTTTTCTTGGTTTTGCCGTATTGTCCAGTAGTACATTAATCCTAATAGACTCTTTCAGACGATACGACACGGAAAGAAATCGTAGACGGCGTCCGTATGCCGGCCGGATGGTCGACTGGGATTTCACGGCACCGTGCCGTGTAGAAAGAGACAGAAGGTCCAGTGAACCGTTGTGACAAACGTAGCTTTTCAGACGATTAGATCACTTTTGTACGGTGGCGTGTTAGGACGTATTTAAAAATTTTGTGCATTATAATTATTATTTAGTTTGAAAGTAAAATTGCTAGCAGCGATGTCGGGTGAATTTGAAATAGACACTGAACTTTTAATATCTTTAGTTGAAGAACAGCCCGTATTATGGGACAAAACAATAGAGGAATATAAAAATAAAAACTTAACTGCCGCTGCTTGGAGGGCAATTTGCACTATGCTCGTGGAAAAATATGAAAATGCTAACGAAAAGGAGCAGGCAGAAATATTTAAGTAATGTATGTAATGTATGTATGTATGTAATGTATGTAAGTAATGGGTGTACCCAGTACCTCCTTTTCTTCATATTTCTTAAACGTCTATGACGCAAGTATAACAACATCAGAATACGTTGTCGCCGGTCCATAACTTGCACTAAACTAAGTACATTCCTGTTGCCAGCCGTGCCGCATTGACCTCACGTGATGTGTGAAAAGGCGCCAAATCGTAAACGGCAAGAGCAATAAAACCGGTCCGGCTAAAATCCGTGTCGTCTGAAAGAGGCCTTATTGTTTGAACTGGACCGACTATAATCCAACCTAGTCGTGTGCTTTGTAAAAGTAACCCATCGTCATTTAATTTAATTCTGTGACTATTTAATACTTCGAAAAATGCTGTGGTTCCTAATAAAATATCGATTTTATCGGATTCGTAGAAATTAGGATCAGCTAGTGTTATGTAGTCTGGTATGTTACATGCAGTAGGATCAACTGAAGCTTGCGGTATATTGCCTGTAATTTGATCAATGACTAAGAAAGGTAATGACAATTTACAAGATCCGTTACTTGATTGCATTTGTGTTTTAATTTGGTATGAAATATTACAAGTAGTGTTGCTGATACCAACAATAGGCGTGTTAATACGAACACCCTTTATTTTGAGTCGTTTGAATAAATCTAAAGTACAGAAGTTCGATTGACTTGCTATATCTATCAATGCACATTTTATTTGTTGGTTGTTCGTAACTGTGACATAAACTATTGCGGTGGCTAATAAAACTTGAGTAGTGTTTTGACTCTTTGAGTATGAAGCTAAAGTAATAGTAAGTGCATGGTCCGATGACTCTGACTCAATTTGACTACTACCGTTTTGATCCTTCTGTAGTTGATTTTGAGTTGTATTCGACTGCCTGCTTGATTTACTTGCTGAGCGATGCGTGTTTGGATAATTATTTAATACGTCATTATTTGTGCGTGTGTTTTGTTGAAAGTTATAATCATGCAATATGGTATTGTGATGCTTGAGGCAAATCTTACAATTTCGGCCGGTACATTTCTTTGAATCGTGTCCGGGTTTTAAGCAATTTATACAGATACCCGCTACTTCTAAATAACGCAATTTCATTGATAAAGCTAAAAGCTTCTGACATTGAAACGTAAAATGATTATTATCTTTGCAAAAGTCACAATTTATTGGATATTTATTATTCTGATTAGTTGATACATGCACGAATTGTTTCTCTTGGCCTTTTGAAATGAATTTACTATTCGATACAATTTTTGTTTCCATTGCTTCCAATATTTGACATTTATTTGTCAAGAACGTCATTAATTCTTCGAATTTCGGCGATTTTTTAGATTTCGGTAAGGTTTCCCATTCGCGACGCGTGTTTGTGTCTAATTTCAGGGTTATTATGTATATTAATAAGGTGTTCCAAGAGACTGTTGGCTCGCCTAATGTTTTTAGCGCGCGTAAATCTTTTGTAATGCTATCTAATGCCCTTCTTAATAAATTATGCGATTCTTTTACTACACTCGGCAGTTCAAATATGTTTCTTACGTGATTATGAATCAAGGTTCGGTCATTTTCGTACCTATCTCTCAACATTTGTAATGCCACGCCGTAATTGGCTTCGCATATCTCTGATTGTAATATTTTAGCCGCGTCTCCTTTTAAGCATGACTGGAGATAAAAGAATTTTTGTATCCCGGATAATCTTTTGTTATCGTGTGCCAGTGACTTAAATATTTCATAAAATTGCAACCACTCTTCGTATGAGCCACTGAATACTGGCAAATTAATTGTGGGTAAGTTCATGGTAAACGAATCATTGCCTGCCGTTGCCGTTGAACTCGTAACCGTTGAACAAATGGGAATTTTATTTGAAACATGATTTACAATTTCTTCGGCTTTTGACATTTCTGAAAAATATTTGTCTTCAAATGATTTGCGCTCTATTGTCCGAATGTCTACATTTTCCACGTCATTTTCCTCTATTAACGATTGAATTTTGTCGAACTCTTCCCATATATCCTCATTCTTTCTTAATCGTAATGTTAATTCGGTCAGATTTGTGTCAACTGTTAAATCATCTACAAATTTTATAAACCGGGTTAATTTGCCTTTTAATTGGCCGCGTCGAGATAGAAGATTTTTTAATTGATCTGTCATTTTAAGTATATAAATTTGCAACTAGAAATGTAATGACTACAAATTGACCCAAATATGTGAGAAAGTTAGTACCTAAATGTAACTACACAAGATCAAAGCCAGTACCTGCAGGATTAGGAACTTTAATGAAACAAATAATGGAAAATGGCTGACCTACGTGCGTATTTATTCCCTGTCAATTTTGCGAGTTGGATTGGTTTATCTGCTCCTTTCCTCTCGCCTCGATGGGGTGTGTTGTACCTTTTTGCGTGAAGGATCGGCTTGACTGCTGTGTCCCCTTCGCACTTCTTTATGTCTTGTTGCTTATGAATTGACGATTTCTTGTGTTAATTTCGCTCGATGGACCAACAATGTTCCGGGGTATCTTTTTTATAATTAGTATATTTGTTGGATGAGTGATACATAAACAACTTGACAAGACGTTATTTCTATTTTTTTTGACTTAGTTCACGTAAAAATAATCACATGCATCATTTATATTCTGCAGAGTAAGTAGAATATCCCAATTTATTTCAGATAAAGAAGTATACAACATGGGAAAAGCGTTCCTAAAATTATAGTCTACGACACTGTTTACGTCCAAAGCAGTAGCAGATGCTAGGACTTTAAAATAATACAGTAGAGCATGTCTTCGTAAACAAGAGGCTCGTCGCATCTTTTCAGAGAACAGTGAACATTTGAAGACGACATAACTAAATCAAGTATTCGAGAATTCATGTTCAAAATATCATTGTGCTGAATGCAAAAAGTGAAATCTAAAAAGTTCAACAACTGCTTTACCTTCCTTGTAGCTACATTGGTTATATAAAAAGACTGAAGCTCAGGGATATTAAAATCAGCACTAATAACTACATATTCTGTATCAGGTTTCTTCCAAATAATCAAATAATCGTATAAACTCTGAGTCTGGGAGAGAGGGGGAATATACAAATTAAGAAAAACTAGTGTACTGCCACAATAACTGACCTTAACAGCACTCTCTCTCTTGATACTCTTGATACTTACTATGCTCGCCGAACCATCTCGTCCTATCCCTGTCATTCATATTGCTGATTCGCACTGAATGACGCTTAGAATATTTATTTTACATACCAAAGATTAATAATTAATAATTTTGCTTCGTTCCGTTTCGTCGGCATGAGAATTGTAGATTAAACGACAGAGTCCTTCAAAATTTTATGTGCATATTCTCTTAAAATGTTAAAAATCAATTTGGTCTTCTATTCTCAAATCTCATAAAGAGAAGATCAGGTGCATTTTTTTAATAATGTTCTAATTCGGCATGTTTTGTAATGAAGTAATTTTTAGACAGGGGCATTTTATTTTAATAAATGTGTAGTACTGCACCGCCATTTGCATTTTTTAACGCTGCCTGAATTAACCCGACAAGACGCAAGCGCGAAATCGCTGACGCATTTGTTTGCCTAGGTAGAATAGAATCTAAAAATTAGTTAGCAGTCGCCAGCTAGCGAGAGTCCGTCATCAGCTCCAGCAGTGGAAAGGTCACCGTTGGAAGTAAGTAAGATTGTACTAATTGTGTCCAATTTGTGAAGACTGCGCAGCCGCCACTGTTCGCCGTAGGAACTTGGCAGTCGAGCTAAGTTTGAAAATGCAGTTCATCTCCACCCGTTGCAGCGAGTAGTCCGGTACACCAATATTAGGAAATTCTCAAGTGGTAATATTCTATTAAGTCCAGCTTGTGAGGACTGCGCAACCACCACTGTTCACCGTAGAAGCCTGGAAATTAGACTGGGTTGGAAATTCAGTTCTTCTCCATCCGTCGCAGCGAAGAGTCCAGTCCGCCAACACAAGGAAGATCACTGAAGTAAGTAAGTTCCATGCATATTAACATATTAACAATTTTTGAAACATGCGAATAAATAATATGTAAATGTCTTATATTTACACGTGTGAAACTTTTTAGAATGAACAATTATACCTAAAAATACAGTATAATGATAGTCTACCACGTCGCGTCGGAAGCGTTCCAGCACTACAACCGTACAGACGCAGACATGCCAAAGAGAGAAAGTGAATAAAATGTTTAGAGATGTTTAGGTAAAGACTTGGCTACTATGTGCTTTATATTAATCATATATTTTTTTAAGCTATCGTACTGTCGTTTCCTTCCGGTGTACTTGACCTGACGCGTGATCGGTTCATGCGATGTCGTCCCCCCATATTCCGATGAGTTGAAACGCAAGTCGTAACTAATGATATTTTCGTAATTCACTTGCTGTTACCGTTCGGCAAACTCTGTGATGCTTTGCCGTTAATCAGGTTGCCGCTTAACAACGTAGTCGCTTGTCGCCGTCTAAGCACCGTAAATATTTATAAACTGTGATTTTATTTCTGTGTGAAGTCTAACTCTGGACATACGGTGTCTTCACTGTAGCCTGCCTGAGAATTGATGTTATTGCACTATAAACAGAAACTGGCGCCCGAGGTAACAACCGCCAGACGTAATAGTGACGTACATACTTCGCTGCCGACGAACGAAGTCGTAACGTCACAGTGTGTATATTCCTTTCTTTTACTAGGCTCCAACAGCATACTAAATAAGATCATCATTGCACAGATTTTGATAGGTTTTCCAGAATCTTTCAACAAATAACTGCTTAGATGCTTTTTCAGATGGCTATCTATTTATTTATTTATTCATTTATTCATTCCAAACAGACAAATTGTCTAATTACATGGAAAATCATTCTTCAACATTCTTACAAATAATGTGCATGGTAACAACAGTAGTATGAGAACTGCAGCAATTTACATCAACTAAACAAATTAATAATAATAAAAATATAAAGAGAAAAATATAAAAAGAAAGATATATGGTGCGAATCAAGGTACCTTAGATATAGGGTGCGAATCAAGGTACCTTACTTGCGCAAGACTTCTCACTTGATTGTTTTGAAAAGATAGAAACCGCTGTAAAATTCAGAATAAAAACCAAATTATTTTCTTCTGTATAAAAGTTCCAAAGCGAAATAAGTTTGAAATATCCCGTCTCTACTAAATAATATTTTAACCAGATCAGTCCAAAAGATAAACAGAAAAAGTTAGTTTGTTTCTGAGCTATTGTTTAATCAACACCCTGTACGTCTGAGATGTTAATAATTGGACACGGATTTATAAAGTAAACCTTTAACATATTTGATGCACTATCTTCTTCTACTTTTTTATACTTACTGTGAATCACCCTGTATATTTAAAATACACTATGGTAACTAAATGCACAAAATCAACGTCAAGGTCCATGTCAGTGTCTAATAGCATTTCATCTTATGGGTTACATTTTCAGTAGTTTTCAGTACAGCAGATCATAAATTTCTATAGTGTGTGTGTTATAAAAAAGGACAATGTCTTACATAAACAAAAAAGAAAGGGTGTTTCTGGACCACCGCCCCAAAAAGATTTGCAGGAAAAGGTCAGAGGGACGACTGAAAGAATATAGTTCTGAGCTTGATTTACGATCTTGGTGCGACGAACCAGAAGATAGAAGGCAACATATTTTGGAACTCATATATAGACAATTTGATGTAAGTTACAGTTACAGTTAGTCCTGGTATAATTTAGAAAATATACTGTTTGCAGTGCAAGGATAAGTTAATTCCATTGGGACTTCTAATCGACACTCTAATATCAAGTAGAAATGCAGAAATATGTCGTAAATTAAAGAAGTATCTTAAGCTACTGTGGGAATTTCTTGATAATCTCCGATTAGGCGATAAAGAAAAGGATACCTTAACTTTGCTGGTATGAGTATTTTTTTTAACTGAATAATATATAACCATTTTCTTTTTTTATATATAGAAACAAAAAATGGACGAAATCTGTAAAGATAAAAAGGTAATTTAGAATACGGGAAATGTATCTAAAAATCACATTTACTTTTTATATTTCAGTCGACCACTGCAGGTGAACCTTCTGACAAGGTAAGGTAGTTAAAAGGAATAGAAATATATAGGTCAAAATTAATATTGCTCTAATGAACTAAGACTCCTTTCGAAGATGTAGGAGCTTGAAGATGACTTTTTGGCAATGAAGTGTTGAACTTAAAGGTGTCATATTGATGAGATCCTTCTAATATTTGTTATGATATACCATTTCAATTGCTATGCTGAAGAATTAAAAGTTTTCTAAGAGACATACGATATACTAGGTGGCGCAAAAGTCATCACCCTATTGGAAGATGCTATAATTTTTGCAAGTGGCGGTAAATGTCAGTTCTGCTTTGACATTTGTGAAGTAAACAGATACAAAATGCATGTCAATAAGACATGAATCGCTATACTCCTCAAGAACGCGGAATAATTGTTTCGATTTTTTTGCTTAATAATTCGTCGGTGGTGTTGGCGCAGCGAGAATTTAGACGTGGATTTTTCGGTCGTCTGACACCAACTGGGCAAACACTACGGCGTTTATCTGCTCGCCTAGAAGAGTATGGGACAACATGAGATGCTGTCAGGTCTGGGCGGCCCCAGATCAGCCGTTCTGCTGAGAATATTGCGGCTGTAGCTGAAGATGTCACAGAGGACCCCGGAGTATCGACCAAACGGCGTGCCACGCAATTGGGCATAAATCGGGGTCTTTACAGAGAATTTTGGTGAAAGACTTGAAGATGTTCCTTTACAAAGTGCAGACAGTGCATCAGCTGCTAGCCGTTGACCGCCAATAGAGCGTGTAACCTACGCTCAAGCCATCCTGAATCTCGACCACGAAGAAGAAAATTTTCCATCGAAAATCATTATGAGCGACGAGGCCCATTTCCATCTCTATGGATACGTGAATAAGCAGAATTATCGCTTCTGGGACAGCGAAATTCCGCGTATAACACACGAAGAGCCATTGCACCCGCTTAAAGTTACTGTATGGTGTGGTGTTTACGCTGGAGGCGCCATCGGGCCTTATTTTTTCGAAAACGCCGCGGGCCAAACGACTACTGTCAACAGCGAGCGCTACAGAGCCATGCTCAACGACTTTCTCCTACTTCAACTGGACGAATTGGGACTGGAGAACATGTGGTTCCAACAGGATGGAGCAACGGCGCATACTGCACGACCCACAACTGAAATTCTGATGGCTGCATTTCCGGGTCGCCTAATCTCTCGTTTTGGTGATTTGCACTGGCCGGCCAGATCGTCCGATTTAACCGTTCTAGACTTCTTTTTGTGGGGTTTCTTGAAGTCACGAGTCTATGTCAACAAGCCTCAGACTCTTGAAGTCATCAAAGAGAATATCCGTCAGGAATGCGGGCACCTATTGCCGGAAGTTCTGGCAAGAGTGATGGAAAATGCCATAAATCGGGCACTTATGGTCATCAATCCTGGCGGCGGCCACTTGGCCGATATCATTTTTTCTACTTAATGAAAAAAAAATTAGACATCAAATAAACACAATCCAAAAGTAAAACTAAAAGTTTTTCATTTATTAAAAAAATTACAGTCAAAGAACATCGGGTGACAACTTTTGCGCCACCTTGTATTTTCTTCAAGAAAAATATATTTCATGCAATCATATTTCTTTGCGATTCTCTATAAATAAGTATGTCAGAATTTGCCAAAATATATAGCTAATTTGAAAGTGATAGATACTTCGACTGGTTTACAATCTATTAAAAAAGTAGTTTCAATAAGTTAACTTCGAGCTTTGCAGAGGCGGACTTGAGCCCTAGTTCATTTAAATTTTTTGCGTTTTACAGTTGAATTATGAGGCACCCTTGTGTGCCATACAATGAAACGTTTATTCACTATTCAGTTGCAGTGTATAATATTAACAATTAAATTTGTCAAATATTTGTATGTACAGAAGAAAAAACGGCGGCCTTCGAGACGAGATGGTAAAGAAAAAGGAAAATATGGTAAAAAGAAGAAAGATAGCGAAGGGGCAAAGAAACGTTCTTCAGTCGAAGAAGGCGAATCTTCAAGAAAAAGAATTGTTACCTCCGCTGATCGAACTGGCACATACAAAAAGAAGGAAGATGGGAAAAAGGGAAGCACAGACGGATCTCATAAAATGGATGAACGGTTTCCAATTCAAACATATGGTCGGAAACGAGATCAAATACGCCCAGATCAAACCACACAAAAAGAAACTAAGGAAGGTGACATAAAGAAAGAGGTTAAAAGTAAGCAAGGACATTTTGCTACTAAAAAATCAGGCCCAGGTGTCGAACAAAGTAAAGGTGAGGGAAAAGGAGTTGAGAAAGCAAAGACAGGCGAAGAAATAAATGCACAGTCTCCTGATAAGAAATATGGTGAACTACCGCGTAGCGAAAAACGAGGTATAACTCCTACAGAGGGAGCGGCTAGAGATACGAGAAAGAAGGATGATAAAAGCAAAAATGAAAATATAGATCAACGACTCCTCAAAGAGAAAATAGATCAAAAACCAATCGTAAGAGATTATGGAAAGAAAGATGACAAGAAGACGAGTGAGGGAATAAGAGGAAAGTCGGAAGAAGGAAGAGAAGAAATAGGTAAGGATAAAGGAAAGGAAGACGAGAAAATAAAGAGAAGCGACGCAACAGGCAGACGGTCAGAGGAAAGAAGAAAAGAAACGGATAAAAATGCAGAAATGAAACGGTCTCCCGTTGATAAAGCAGGGGACGTTTCGCGTGCAGCCGACAGATCTATTGCAAAAGATACTGGAAAGGACAGTGATGCAAAAAGTGAACCTGAGACAATACAGACACAAGGCTCTATTAAAAAATATAGTGATGCTGTTGCTCAAAAACTAACTACAACAAGTACTGGAAACGATAGTGATATAACAGAAGAACGTGGAGAAACACAAACACAATCTTCTGTTAAATTGAAAGGTGACGCATTGCGTGCTCAAAAACCTGCAACTGAAAAGGCACTTGGCAAAAGCGAAGAAAAAGATCACGAAAAGAAAATAGGTGGTGGTATTGAAGGACGGCCTACTGCTGAAAAAACAGGCGAAACAGTCAAAGATGCTGAAAAAGATGGTGCTCCAATGATAGAGGGTAAAGAAGTACAAGAGGAAATTGTAGTTAAAAAGGAAACTGGCAAATTGGGGCGTCGAAAACCTGGAGGCGGAATTAGTAAGGATGAAGGGATGATGAAGAAAAGCGAAGAAGCGGGAAAAAAATCTCCTGTTGAACAACCAAAAGAAATATTGCTGGTAGGAAAGAAATCAACTTCAAAAGATACTGCTAAAGAAAGTGATACAAAAAGGAAATTTGAGGGGGTACAAGAACAACCTCTTGCTAAAAAGGAAGTTGATAAATTACGTGATGAAAAATTAACAAGCGAAGTCATTAAAGATAAAGAAAAAGGAGATGATAAAAAGAAAATAGAGGGATCATCCCCTGAAGAAAAACTAGGCAAAACATTGAGTGTAGGTCAAAAACCAGGTGAAGATGATAAAAAGAGAAGAGGTGATGGAGGTAAGAAATTAATGGACGGTGAAGAGGATAGTGATTCAAAAAAAGTGGGTGAAGGGGTACGAGGGCAATCTGCAATTAAAAAGGAAGGTGACATATTGCCAGATCAAAAACTTGCAAGTGGAACAGGATCAGGTAAGGCTGAAGAAAAGGAAGTAGAAAAAATGAAGAAAGGCGGAGGAGCAAGAGACCAGTCTCTCAGGGAAGGAATAAGTAAAGATAAAAGAAAGATAGACGATAAAAGTAAGATAGGCCCAGACAAAGGACATACTGAAAAAGAAGTAGCAGGAGACGAGCCTCTCATAGAAGGAATAAGTAAAGATAAAAGAAAAGTAGACGATAAAAGTAAGATAGGTCAAGACAAAGGACAGACTGAAAAAGTAGCAGGAGACGAGTCTCTCAGAGAAGGAATAAGTAAAGATAAAAGAAAAGTAGACGATAAAAGTAAGATAGGTCAAGACAAAGGACAGACTGAAAAAGAAGTAGCAGGAGACGAGTCTCTCAGACAAGGAATAAGTAAAGATAAAAGAAAAGTAGACGATAAAAGTAAGATAGGCCAAGACAAAGGACAGACTGAAAAAGAGATGGCAAGAGATGAGTCTCTCAGAGAAGGAATAAGTAAAGATAAAATAATGGTAGACGATAAAAGTAAGATAGGCCAAGACAAAGGACAGACAGAAAAAGAAGTAACAGGACACGGACCTCTCAGAGAAGGAGTAAATAAAGATAAAAGAAAAGTAGACGATAAAATTAAGATAGGCCAAGACAAAGGATATACTGAAATAGAAGATGCTGCATTCCGTGCACACCAAAAACAAAGTGCAGCTCCTTCTGACAAAACTGAAAAAGGCGAGAAAAAAAAAATTGAAGAAGGAGCAGGACCAACCGATTACACATTACAAACAGGACAAAAAGAAACCGTTAAAAAAGATGGTATTTCAACAAAGGTGATTCCCAAGGACCAAACTGGCAAGCGAGAAAAAGAGGAAGATAAGAAAAAGATAAAAAGTGAAGGTATGGAAAAGCTTTCATCTGACAAGATTGAAGTAGATGAAACCGCTACAAAAGGAATAACAAAAATGCCTCCTACTGATAAGAGTGGGGGAAAACTAGCAAAACAGGAACTAAGTGCTGATAGAATGAATAAAGATGCAATAAAAGAAGGCTTAAAAGAAGAGATAAAACATCGGCCTGCCACTAAGGCAGAAGATGGTTCTTTAAAAGTGGGCTTAACACCAAGTGCAATTCGTATAGATCGAACTGCCGAATCTGAACGAAAGAAGGACGACAAACATAATGATAGAGAAAAACTATCAAAATTGTCATCTATTGAAAAAGCAGGTGGCGCATTAGCTGCAACCCCTACTGAAGATGAAAAGAAGGTGGATGAGGGAATTGCTAGAAAAAAGAGTGAAGCTTTATTTGCAGGACAAGAAACAGTTCCGACTCCCACTAATGAACAGGGCAAAGACAAACTA
The DNA here is from genome assembly GCF_000390285.2 of Anoplophora glabripennis. NCBI lineage: Eukaryota > Metazoa > Arthropoda > Insecta > Coleoptera > Cerambycidae > Anoplophora > Anoplophora glabripennis. The sequence continues at coordinate 754,461 of NW_019416742.1, read as the reverse complement.
ACAGAAAGTGATCAGATAGAGATTATAACCCCCAAAGAGGGAGTTGAAGAAAGTAAAAAGGAAAAAGATAGGAAACGAATAACAACAATTCCTGACCAAAAGATTGAATCAATTGCAAAAGGAGAAACTCCTGGTGAGGTTTCCGATACAACAGGAAAATTAAAGGAAAAAGATGCCATTGCAGCAGATCAAATAGAACAACCATTCGAAAAGGTGACTACAAAAAAAGGCATCTTAGAGAAATTATATAAACCAGGAGAAAGAGAAGCGAAGGGAGAACGTAAAAAAGAACGTGAAACATCAGCATCAGATAAACAACTATTGAAAGATAAGGAAATTGTAGAAAAAGGCAGCGATATATTACCAAAAAAAATAAAGTCACGTGAAGGGCCGCTAGAAAAAGGTGAAATAACTGAAGAAGTACAAAGTAAAGAAGAAAAAGAAGAAATGGAAAAAGATAAAGATCGTTTAAAGCCCTCAGTGACACCGGCTGAGCAAACAGTGAAATTAAGTGAAGACACTAGAGAAAAAGATAAAGAGGAAGAAAAGAAAATGGAGAAAGATAAAGACCACAGGTCCCACAAAGAAGAAGCTGAGGTACTAGAGGAACCAGTAAGTGAATACATTATAAGAAAAGATAAAAAGCAACAACTAGAAAAAATGTTAAAATATAAAGGAATAGAAGAAAAAGAAAAAAAGAAAGTACAGGTAGAAAAAGACATAGGCCATATAAAACCTACTGAAAATTTAGAAGCCAAAAAAACCGCTTCAGTTACTACACCAGAAGCGAGAATTGTGGACACAGGAAAAGATAAAAGAATTGATAAAAAAGATGAAGAAAAAATTGAGGATAAATATCCTGCAAAAGCTTCTGAAAAAACAGAGAGTAGAAAAGAAAAAGATATAGAAATAGATAAATTTGTTACTGAAAAAACTGAAGAAGGTAAGGAAGCTTTGAGAAAGGATGTAGATAAAGTAACAGCGCAAGATTCAAAAAAAGTTGGTAAAGGTGAAAAATTAGGCCAAGATATAATGCAAAAAGTTAAAGATGCTAAAACATTTCTTGATAAAAAACGTAAAAGAAAAAAGATATCTACCGGGGAAGAAGGAGAAAACGAAGGAGTAGAAGGAGAAGAAGCAGAAGAAGAAGATGTGGATATCGAAATAGTACATGAAGAAGCGGCAAAAGAAAAAGAAGCAGAAAAAGTGATTTTAAAATCAGAAGAACAAGGAATTGACGAAATTCAGAAAGAAGCTGAAGATATTGATCGATTTTTGAAAGAAGAGGATAAAGGTAAAGTAACAGATGGAAAAAGGGGTAAACCTATCGGGGAAGGCATGTTGCCTGAAAAAAGAGATAAGGAAATTGTAGAAGGAAGAGTTCCTCCTGAATTGGTTAAATTACAAGATGAAATAGAATTAGAAGATGAAAAATATAAACAACGAAAGGGTTATGAAAAAATAAATGAAGATATTACTGAACTAGAAGAAAGAGAAGAAGAAATATTACGGCCAGGTTATACAATTGGTAAGGCACAAGATACAAGAACTACTAAAGTTGAAACAGATATCCTAAAAAAAGAAAAGCAAAAATTAGTACAAGAAGAAGAAGAAGAAGAAAAACGAACAGTTGGTGAAGAAGTAAGTCCGTTAATTGATACGTCGGCGCCAATAGAGGAAATGATTGAGAAAAAAATAGTACAGGAAGCTTTTGCTAAACCCATATTAACTATACCTAAGTCAATAGAAATTGGAATAACGGAATCTGAATTAAATATAACTGAATTAATAGAACAAGACATAAGAAAAACCAAATTAGCGGAACCAGATGATAAAAAACCTGAACTAACTGAGGTAAATATCTAAATTATAAGTTTTTCTCAAAATAATTGTATTTTTATTCAGGAACAGCTAGTTGAGAAAAAGAAAGAGAGAGAAAGAAAAGGTAAGGACTAAAATTGTTTCAAAATTTTAGTGTGCTTTATATAAATCTCACAACTCACAAATAATATTTTAAAATCTTATTTACGTGTATCTGAGCAAAAATATAAAATTATTCTTTTATAAAATCTACCTACACATTTTAATCTGTTTTTAATAAGATGTGGAAAATAAATACATGTTTAATATCGAAAACAGATAATAGTTGAAAGCAAAATGTTTAAAATGTCTTTTCATCACATAAACAGACAACAAAAAGTTAATAGCATTAATGACGGGATTATTTATTTAGAACGAAAACTGAAAGAACCATTTGAAGAAGCTAAACACAGATGTGCGGCTATAATTCGTCAGATTAAAGAAAGATGTGCCGCGAACGCTGCTGTATCTGGAGGAATTGTTATGTTACCAGACAGGCAACAACCCTCACAAGAAAATCTAATTCCGAAAGGTTATTTACCTGGAAAAGTTTTACCTTCTGTTGTCTTTCCTCGACCAATTTCTGCAGTACCAGATTGGATAAAAATTTCAGAGCAACAACGGAAAATTTGTAAAGGTGTATGCGCCAAGTCTAAGAAGGATGGAAAAATTCAGAGAGATGGGGAAGAGACCGAAATGGATGACCAACAAAAAGTTAGTTCTGACTCTGAAATTGAAAAGAAAGCATTCGTTCTGGCGGGAGAAAGTTTAAAGAGAAAAGCTGAGGAGATCGAAGTGGATGACCAATTAAAAGTTAGTTCTGAGCCTGAAATCGAAAAGAAAACATTCATTCCGGTGGGAGCAAGTTTAATGAGAAAAGATGAGGAGACTTTAGATACAACCGTGCTTCCATCGAAGCTCCCAGAAACAAAATTAAAACAAGGGATGAAACCGGGTACATCTGCAGAAAAAAGAATCGAGTCTATTGAAACTAAAAAAGAAGATCGTAGATTTGTGTCAATAATAGATAAATATGAAGAAATTTATCAAATGTTAGAAGATAACATACTTGTGAATACAAAACAGGAAACGAAAATATCAGAACAAAAAGTTGTATTTGATTCAGAGGCTGAAGAACCAGTGACATCTCAACAAGTAAAATTACCACTAGCTGATTCAAGTGGCATAACTGCGACTGAGTTTCCTGATACAAAAAAGGAATGTACTGCCCCATGTGCTCAAAAAATAACAGGACAACAGGTTAAATTTGAACATGGTATGAGACCGGGTAAATCTGCAGAAGAAAGAATCGAGTCTATTGAAACTAAAAAAGAAGATCGTACATTTGTGGCAATAATAGATAAAGAAGATGAAGAAATCTATCAAATAAAAAAAGAGGACATACTTGTAGATACAGAACAGAAAACGAAAATATCAGAACAAGCAGTTACATTTGATTCAGAGGCTGAGGAACCAATTGCATCCCAACAAATGGAATTACCACCAGCTGAAATCGAAAGGAAAGCATTCATTCCGGTGGGAGCAAGTTTAAAGAGAAAAGCTGAGGAGACCGAAATGGATGACCAACTAAAAGTTAGTTCTGAGCCTGAAATCGAAAAGAAAGCATTCATTCCGGTGGGAGCAACTGTAATAAGAAAAGCTGAGGAGACTTTAGATACAACTGTGCTTCCATCGCAGCCCCCAGAAACAAAATTAAAACAAGGTATGAAACCCGGTACATCTGCAGAGACTGAAGAACCAGTGACATCTCAACAAGTGGAATTACCACTAGCTGATTCAAGTGGCATAACTGCGACTAAACTCCCTGAAACAAAAAAGGAATGTACTGCCCCATGTGCTCCAAAAATAACAGAACAACAGGTTAAATTAGAACATGGTATGAAACCAAGTAAATCTACAGAAGAAAGAATCGAGTCTATTGAAACTAAACAAGAAGATCGTACATTTGTGGCAATAACGGATAAAGAAGATGAAGAAATTTATCAAATAAAAAAAGAGGACATACTTGTAGATACAGAACAGGAAACGAAAATATCAGAACAAGCAGTTACATTTGATTCAGAGGCTGAGGAACCAGTTACATCCCAACAAATGGAATTACCATCAGCAGATTTAAGCGGTGTAACTGAGGCTTCCATGATAGAAAGTGTTACTGTGAAACAACGGGATGAAGATGATAATGAGGTAATTGAAGAGAAGATAGCACAGGAACAAACAATGGAATCAGTTACCGTACAAGATCCATCAGCAGATTTAAGAGGAATGAATAACGAGAAAATAGATGAAAACAGGATTGACAGAGAAAATTTAGTAACACAAGATGAAGATCAAACAATTGAACACAATATGAAAACAACTGAAAAAGTAGTACCAGATCCAGTTGCATTAGAAGAACCTGCTATATTAAAACCATTAGAGGTTTCAATAAGTCATATAAGTGATGTAATTAAAGATGATGTGGAAGAAATCGAGACTGAGAAAGAAATTACCGAAAAACAAGATGATAAAGACGAACATCATATAATTGATGATAAACCAAAAACATACGAAGAAGTAATTGAAGCGGATTTAGCACCATCACGGGTATCAATTTTATCGGAACATTCAGAAGAAATACCGGCTCCACCACCGCCGTTACTTGTAGAGGGTACACAAATTGCTAGTGATTTATTACTACAAGGCGAACAAAAATTAAATATGTCTCTGACAGATGAAGAAGAAATTACAAGACCAACACGTGCGGACGAGGAAACTGCTACAACTTTAGTAAAGGAATTGCCTAAATTAGTAGAAAAAGGAACTAAGCCTATAATTAAAGAAGCAACGGAGCCTACGAAAACATGGGATGATATTACTGTACCAAGAGCGGTTACTTTAAAAGATTCGAAAGAGGAAATAATACAACCTATTCCTAAAGAAGAATCAATAATAATGCATATAAGCGATATAACAACACAACTTGTAGAACAAGCATTTGTGCCTAGAGCAGCGTCCATAGAAGCTGAAATAGAAAATGAGGCACCTTCTAGTGTGGAGTCCAGACAGATCATGGCAACACCAGATAGGAAAGATGAAATTTGTGGTACAGATATCTTGCCGGTTAAAAATGTTTGTACAGCTCCGTGTAGTACAAATATTCCTATACAACCAGTTGTTGAACAAAGGTGGTACCCTCCTCCACAGTTTATAACACCTGCTCCAACAGTTATATCGCAAACGCTACCTCTTCCGTTGGATGCCACTACAGCAACTACAACTAGTGCTTCTGTCGCGGATAAAGGAACATGGGTTTGTAAATGCAAATGCACTGTTATAACGAAAAGTGGAGAAAATGATGAAACTATAATAATTACTGATCCGCAACAATCCAGTACAGATATTATTGAAAGAATACAATTAGGATCCGGCAGAACTCCTGCCGTAATTTGTAAAGCTGCGCGTGTTGATGAAAATCAATTCGCAGATACCGCAGTCACTTCTACTACCGTAACTGCTCGACCGCATGTTAAGGAAAAGAGCACATGGATCTGTAGTGGTAAATGCACTATTATAACTAAAGATGGGGGTAAAAATGAAACTGTAGTAATAGCTGACCAGATTAATGCGAATATTTTTGAAAACATTCACATTGGTCGTCAAAAGGAAAGTGATAAAAAAGAAACTACTACAACTACTCGTCCTTGTCAAGCAAGCACTAGTAAAGGTACCAGCATTCCAGGTCAAAGTAAACCTTGTACAGGTGTCTGTGCCATAAAAAAACGAAGTGAAGGAGAAAACAAGAAAATCTGTACATGTGTTTGTGTCGGTGAAAAGAGAGTTTGTAAAAGTGGAAGGAAAATTTGTACTGCAGTCTGTACTAATACAGGAAACGAATTGTGTGCAGCAAACCTGAGTGCTGCCAAAAAGTCTGAAGGTAACGGAATAAATTAGTTCAAAGTAATATTTTTCACTAATATATTTTTAAATTTTGTTTTATTTAGGCAAGAAAATTTGTTGCTGTAACGCAAACAGAGAAATGGTTATGACTGTTAAAAATATATCCACAAAAACTGAAAAAGTCCATCAGTGCGCAGCAGGTAAATATTGTGTAAAATTCCGCATTCCATTTCGAGTACCGTGGCAGTGAACGATTTACTTTTTAAAATAATCTACGGGGTAATGTACAGGGTGTTTCATAAGAACGGTCCGTAACTTCAGGACACAATTTCTTATGGCATGGAAAAAAACAGTTCCTATAAACATGTGACCGAAAACGCTTAGATGTCGAGATACAAGGTGTTGAAAGTTTTAAAAAATATATTAATATTTGAAATAAATTTGAAACAATCAATGTTAAGTTCTTAAAATTTCGGAAGATACGGACCGTATTTAGGAAACACCCTGTATATTTATTATGCATGAATTTTACTTGAACATTCCTTGGCACCAGGCTGCCATGGAAAATTCGACGAATTTTTGCATACTTTTTATTACAGTATACCTAAAGTTCCTAAGCGGTAACTGATGGTCACTAAGACAATGTCTTGGTCCACTAAATAATTAGGCCCAACCCAATAGCTGTAAGAGCCGCCACTGTAAAATCCTCCTCCATGTATATAGACTATTACAGAGCGTTTTGAATTTTCAGTACCCTCTGGAAGCTGTAAAAGTTGTCACGACGTTTATTACAACCTCTTTGGAGGTATATCTTAAATNTCCACTTTTTTTTGTTGCGACAACACTGTTCTTTTATTTTATCATTTTAACATTTTTTATCGCGTATTTTATGTTAATCCTAAGACAGTTAAGGTTATCAAAATGTTACTTAAGGCATGGTTTCATTTTTAAGTGATCTGTTCATTATCTTTGTGTAAAACAACTGCAATTGCAGTGCTATCGTTTCAGGTCTGGTAACTTAACCAGCAAGTGAATAAGACCATTGTACCCATCCATTGACCAGGACACGTAAAATAAATGGAAATACCTAAAAATATAAAACTATCACCCTGTATGTAAAAATACAAACGGTCACATAGACTTTTTTACTTTTGGTTACTATTATTAGTTCAGCGTTAGTTAGCGTTTTTGAAACATTTAGTACTTATTTTTTTGCATATAGAAATTTAATTCAGAAAATGAAAGTATATTTTACGCTACAAAAAAGTGATTTGTAGGGAAAATATGTGATCCACTGACAACACCAAGGATCTGCCTCTGCCAATGTAGATCTGCCCAAAAGGATCAAAAAGAAAAATCGACAACAACACCTCCTCCAGACGTAGACCCATCAGATGATTTACCATCCTTAATCATTCACAAGGACGCAGAAAACTTTGCGCTGAAGAAAGCATTAACGGTAAGGCTCAATCGATACTTGTTTTCTCTCTTAATTGGTATAGTCCGAAATATACCTTTACTAAATATAATTAATAATAATTACACACTGCCACAAAAAAAAGTCAGTTAAGCTGTTGATCAGATCCAATGGTACTTGAACCGTTGAATCCGAATCTAAATAGTCCAATCAATCGGTCACGGCCTAATGTTATATTTACAAAAAATACCACCTGGAAACTAAAATATGGTGATAAAAATTCTAAGAAAGATACTATATTTTCCTGTGGCGCATAAACGGCGAAGTTAACCTAAAAAATTCATAAAAGTAAAAAAAAGGTTTTTCGCTAATAAAAAAAAACCTGTAAAAATCTACAATCGAAAAAAGTTAAATGAGAAAGTTGTAGCTATTAAAAAAAACTATCGATTGGTATTTTTAAATATATCGATTGTTATATTACTTTTCGAGATATATCGAAAAAGATACTTATATCGACTTTTTTGTTTTTGCTATATCTCTTGCAAATTAAGGTTTTGAAACTTGTTACTTGCTGTAAATGTAGCCCTCGGCAAGCAAAAATGTGCCTTTTTTAAATTAGAAAATATTAAAAATTTTTCGAGTTATATCGATTTTTCGAAAAAAAGTCATTTCGAAAATCGGCTCTTTCTGCTCGACGAATAGTAGTAGAGAAACGGAGTATGGCTCATTTACTTTCATGGTAAAAAAGAGTGATAAAGATTTTATTCATTTCAAGTGTCCAAAAATGACCGAAAAAAGTAAAAATTTTTTGGTAGCGTTTTTCTTGAATATCTTTTTTGATTTTCATTTCTCGATAATGTCTATTACAGGAATCGATTGCTGGCATTTTTACGCGAATTTAAAAAAAAAACGTTATATAAATTTGAATATTTGAATAAATTTTCCTAATTTCAATATCTTTTTACCATTTACAATAAGTACCTGAGAAACCATACACTGATTTAAATATTATTATATTACTGCAATTACGTGTATCGATTTTTTTTTAATTTTAGGACTGCTTTTACAATTACACTAAAGTAAAATTTTGAAAATGCGATAAGCTCCATTAAATTTAAGAGATATTTTAGAGTATTATGAAACCGGCCCTTTTAGGCCCCGTACTTTGAGTCTTCATTAAAATTGCGCTTTAGTTAAAATCGATTAAAGAACATTGTCTGTATAGTATACTCAAGGTTGCAACGAAGTGATTTTCAGACAGGGTTCCGAGACATCCCGAACTGTTACTTTTCAATTTTTATTTAAATAATTGAATACTACCGCACCACCATTTGCATCTTTTAACACCGTCTGAGTTAACCCGACACGACGCTAGCTTGAAATCATTGGCGTATTTAGTCCATCTAGCTATCTAGCAGTTGAAAGCTAGAATCAGTTTACATCACAGACCACCTAGATTGGCCGTATCTAATTCCAATGCACGGGTACCAGTGAATGCAAAATCCGGGGAAGTGGAGTGTGGAAGGCAATCTGATCGCGCGCATCTTTAAGCAGATCCGGATTAAGTAATATTTTTATTACATATTAAACATTATATTGCATCTTATGACAAATATTCAATTTTAAGTTTGTAATTATTCAGAAAATAGTATATTTTAGTGTCATATTAACTAAAACTACAAAATAATTTAAATATATTTATTATCCTCTAAATAATATTAATTTATTTAATATTTGTCTTTTCGTAGATTTTACCGAATTAAATAATTTGACTTCATGATTTATTCGTACATCGATATAC
>NW_019416742.1:728214-743866 GCF_000390285.2 Anoplophora glabripennis | reverse complement strand
AGACGGAATATCTAGGATCTACGGATTGGGATGTGATTGTCAGGTCGTCGGCGTATAAGTATATGTTGGTGTTGGGGGGATGTGGGATGTCGGAGTTGTAAATGGTGTATAGGTGTGGGGACAGGACGGTGCCCTGGGGGACACCGGCCTCCATGGGACGGGTGGTGGAAAGGGAATCTTGGATTTGGATGCGGAATTTTCGGTGGTGTAGGTAGGATTTTATGAGTTTGGTAAAGGATATGGGATATTGGTTGGTGAGCATTTTCATCAGTAGGCCTTCATGCCAAACCGTATCGAAGGCCTTTGCGACGTCCAGGAAGACAGCACCAGTGTACTGTCCCCTGTTGAAGGCCGCCGTGATGTGCTCGGTAAGGCGAAGGATTTGGAGTTCAGTGGAGTGATTGGGTCGGAAGGCGAACTGCTCGTCTGGAATGACTTGCAGTTCTTGGGAGTGGGTTCTTAGACGGGTTAGGATAATTTTTTCTACCACTTTGCTCATAGCCGGGAGCAGGCTAATGGGCCGGTAGTTGGATGGGATGGTGTGATCTTTGTTGGGTTTTGGGATAAGGATTATGTTTGCTGTTTTCCAGCGGGTAGGGAAGTGTCTTAGTCTGAGTGTCGCGTTTGTTATGTTTAGTAGGGCCATGAGGCCCTTGTGTGGTAGTCGTTTAAGTGTCGTGTTATGTATATTGTCGGGTCCGGGGGCTTTTCTGTTTTTAAGTCTGCGTATTGTCAGTCTTAGTTCGTCAGGTGTTGCGGGGGGGATTATGTCATTGTCTGGCTCTCTGTCGACGCGTCGGGCCGCGCGCTCAGCCACTAACTCGAATTCCTCGTCTTCGTCGGGCAGTGTTTTCACCAAAGTCGCTCTATAAGCCAGTCTAGGTGGTCTGTGGTTTACATCCACCCGTCGTGGCAGGGAGTCCGTTACCAGCTTCTGCGCCGTTTGAAGTAAGCGAGACTGCTATGTCCAGCTTGTAAATACTACGCAGTTGCCACCGCTCGCCGTAGAAGCTTGGCAATTAAGCTGAACTCGAAATTCAGTCGGCATCGACCTGTCGCAGCGAGTAGTCCAGTCCGGGATCACAACAGAAAGATTGACAAGTCCAGCATGAAAATTAGTCTGAGTTGGAAATTTATATCGTCTTCACCCGTCGTAGCGAGCAGTCCAGTCCGCCTACACCAGAAAGATGGCCGAATGTGACTTTTGTTCCTGTGTGAAATCTAACTCTCTCTAGACCTCTGGATAGACCGTGTCTTCATTGAAGCTGCCTGGGTAGTGGAGTTTCTGCACTGTAAACAGAAACTGGCGCCCGAGGTAACCGCCGCGTCGCCACTCAGTAGTCATAATAATCGACGCACTTCACCGCCGACGAACAAAATTATAACTCACAAGATAAATAATAATTATCAGCATTATTTACTTCTGTGCTTTGATCTCCATTTCCAATGAACATTAAGTTTAAAGTACTGATAACTGAGGGGCTATTTATTTAATTATACAGGCACATAAAAAAAATAATGTCCAAGACCCAGACGGTAGACCCCCCTACCCCTCCGTTCTTGGGGTCACTGAAACCGAAGATAACCAAAAAAAAAAATTAACTAGCCATTTCCCCGTTACCACCACCCCCCCCATACACCCCCTTCTGGGAGTTGAAATGTCAATTTTCATACAAAGTCGAGTGGGTTGTGTATGTCTACGTTTTCTAGGCTGCTAAAAACAAATGTAGGAGACAAAGGGTGCTGAGGGTTGACGAGAGGGTTGGATTCATTTCACAGGCACACAAAAAAAATATCAAGACCCAGAGTGTAGACCCCCCTACCCCTCCGTTTTTGGGGTCGCTGAAACCGAATATGACCATAAAAAAATTTAACGAGCGATTTCCCCGTTACCACCCCGATAAACCCCCTTCTGGGAGTTGAAATGTCAATTCTTATACAAAGTCGAGTAGGGTGTGTATTCCTATGTTTTCTGGGCCACTAAGAACGAAGAAGACTACCAAAAATGAATTAGACCCCCTCGTTACCCCCTACCGTTTCTTGTAGATGGTAGATGGTAGATGGTAGATGGATAGATGGGTGGATGGGTGGGTTTTATAGGTTACAGGTGGATGAATAAATATGCGCATTCACGCATGAACGACTATATAGAAAGATGTATGAATTCATAAATGGGTGGGTGGATAAAAAGATGGATCCAGAACTCTGCAACACGAATTATGCCATGAAAATGGCGTTTTTAATATATTTTCTGTTTTTGAATGAAATTAGACCAGCTTGTCTGACTCTATGATGATAAATTGGAATTAAACGAGTGAAAAATCATACGTCTAGTGAACTGGTAGAATAATTTGATTTTTTATAACTTTCGTTGATCGTAAATGACGTTTTTTGTGAATTTTGACCTGTTTTTTGAATTTTCCCGAAAACTCAGACCCGTTGGGCCAAATCTGAAGGCAGATTCGGATTCAGCGGAAAAGAATACATGGAAATACATGGGTCTAAATACCAGATCCAATACTTTTTTTTTGTGGGGTCGTGTTATTATTATCTTGGAATTCCTGAAAACGTTTTCTGATTGACTGATGCCCTTTTCTAGAGACGGCTAAGTTTCATAAAATTATTGCATTTGATTACAAAGAGCCTCTACCCTCTTAAATGACTTTACTCGGCGTCGGCGCCTAGAAAATTTACTAGAAACCTCTGTCAGTTGGACCCGCCTAAAATTGCCCCCATAAATTGTACCGCGTTTTGGCTTTTGTTACAGTCAATTAATCAATCAATTGATCCGGACTAAAACAATTGCAAAATGTAGGCTATAAGAGAGAGGGATATATCTGTTTACGCATGTAGTAAAGTGTCATAGAATACAAGAAATTGGTTTAATATTTTTTCTGTTGGTCACACTGATATTGTGATGGACTTTGATTTTATAAGCTACGCTATCAATGCTCTAACGAGAGATTTCTAACCTTAATATTCAATGTGCGTTGCGGTGTTTTGACGTTTTGACTTTGATTGTTTTGAACATATTTTCTTATAATTACCTACTAATCTTGGAAATGTTAAATTTCTTGTAAAATTCTATTAACAATCGCTTTTCCATATGTTAAAAAACTTCTGATTCTATTTATTTAAAATATATGGTTGATCTCCGTATACGTTGATTATTATTAATAAATTGAATTAATTCGTCCTCATTTCCAAAAATGTCTTCAAAATCGAGATTCATTTCAACATAGTATATGTCGGAGAATTATGCGAAAGTAGACTGTCTGTTTAAGTGGTGGTTTCAAATTTGAATTAACGAGATAACGAATGCCATTCGGCCGAATTAGACTGTTGATTAACACAGCGATCGGTTTTAGTTACGGGTTGGTAGGTCTGTTAATTTAATATGGAGATATTCTCTATTTAACACCACATTAATTGCTAAGAAACAAAGTACAAAATCCATGAATTAAAATGTCCTTATTATATGTTTTTATTTAATCACAAGACTCAAAGTACCGGGCCTTAGATTACAAAATTATTTAAAAATAAAGTTGGCTAAAATTTTATTTTAAAAAATCTGTCACCTTATGCTCACATCAAGTCAACATGACAACTATTTTTAAGGCGGGTTTTGTAAGTTACCTATAAATTTAAATTTATATTAGATATTTTTTAATTATTTTACTTTCTCGTACAGGCCAAGGAGGCGTATTGTGCAGAACAACGTAAAATAGCTGCCGCTGCTATAGAGCAACTCGAGAACATCAAAAATATTGTAGAAGAACGTGATGATTTGAGGAAAAAATTAGAAAATTCACAAAATGAATTGGATGATCTAAAGGTATTCGATAAAAATTAAATTTTTGCGCATTTTCCATAACAAACTTGCATTTTAGAGGAGTATCGCTTTAGGAACACCTTTCGTATGTGCATCAGATAGAAAAGGCAGCCAATATGCACAAATAGACTCAAATGTATACATTCCATTCACTGGAAGCAAGCCCACCGAACCAAATTCATGCGAGGAAGAAATATTGGCACTAGAGAAAGAAATTGAAGTCATGAGAAATGAAAAATTGACTCCAGATTTAGAAGCTCAAGTAATTCGAAAAGAAGTGGAAGTTTTAAAAAAATATTGCGCAAAACTATCTACTATTCAAGCAGAAAATAACCAGTTACGGGAAGACTTAGTGAAGTATGAAGAGTTGTCAAATGTTTTAGGTTTAATAGGAGACAAAAAAATGCAGTTTGATATTGTGAAAGAGAAATTAGCAGTTCTACAAGAAACCGAAAAAGAAAGAGATATACTAAAAAGTCGAGTAAAAAAACTGGAACGAGAATTGTATGCTTACAATGATTTACCAGAGGATATAGAAGTCTTTAAGCAAAGGTCCATGCTACTCGACGAGGTTCTACAAGATCGTGATAGGCTAAGCAAGAGAGTAGAACAGTTAAGAGGTATAGATGAAGAGGTAATTGCTTTACGGAAAAAATCTGCCAGAGTTGATGAATTAGAAGACAAATTAAAAGCTGCATTAAAGGAGAAGAATATCGCTGATGATGAACTAGAAATTATGAGGTTCAAATCCACATCTTCTGAAATAGAAGCTTTAAATCAGAAAGCTGAAAGTGATACGTTACGTTCTAAGTTGGTGTGCATGGAACAAGAAGTAGAGAGTCTAAAATGTGTCTGCAAAGAGAAGGAGAGATTAATGTCAGAAAGAGATAATCTTCAGAGAAACGTCGATGAGCTGCTGCGTATGCAAGGAGATTATGAACATATGAGTATGCAGATGAAATGTTTAGATGTTTTAAAATCTGAAAAGGAAATGTACAAGTCTAAATACGAAAATTTGTTGGGACTAGATTGTGAGTGTGATATTTTACGAGCTCAAGTTGAAAAAGCGAAGACTATAGAAAAAGAAAGGGATGCATTAGAAAGTCATGTGGAAGATCTGGAGTGTTGTATAGCTGAGCAAGAGGATGAAATACGACGACTGGTGTCTCATATTGATACTTTAGCTAAAGGTCGGGACAATCAGCAGGTAAGATATAAATTATTTTATGATTGTGGTAGGTACCGTAACTAATTATTTTGTCCCAGGAAAAGTTAAAGGAAGTCCTTTCTTCCATGAGAGCTGAGTTGGAAAGAAAAGACGGTGTCATACGATCATCCGAAGAAAAACTTGCTTTTGTTCAAGACAAACTAAGAAACTCCATTGAAGGATTGAGTGTGGAAACCACAAATTTGAGAAATCGTAACGATAAACTTGAACAAAGCATGCAAGATTTAAAACAAATCAATGAAACTTTACGGTGCGATTTAAGACAAAAGGAAAGTATAATAAATTTATTGTCAAATGCTGCCCCACCCGATATCAATCAAACTCAAAAGATATCTGATGAATTGACACTTTCAATAAAAGGGATAAATGCTGAAGTAACAAAGTTGGTAGATCACAACGAAAAACTTGAACAAGAAATATGCCGGCGTCAAGAAAAGATTGAATATTTGCAGTATGAACTGAAAAAGAAGGACAGTGAAATTAATATTTTACAAGATGTGTTACAGGATCGCGAGACAGTATTTTCTGATACCTATCAATCAGCAATAAGAAATGTAGAAAAAATAACTTGTCCGAATCCAGATTGTGAAATGGCAGATTTATTGATTGAAAACAGCAGACTGCAAAACGAAATACATAGGTATAACACTGAAAATGCAGTATTGCAATCAAAATTAAAAGAGAAGGACAATGAAATAAGGTTCTTTCAACAAGCATTAAATGACCATGAACTAAACCAAGAAGAAGAGAAAAAGCAACAGTCATCCAAAGACGATGCCGTAAATTTAATGAGAAATCAGTTAGATGCTGCCAATAAAGAAAACAAAATATTACAGCAGACTGTTACTAGAATGGATTCTGTTGGTGGTGACGAACACCTTCGACAAATGTTGAGGCAATCAAAATGTGCGATAGAAAGAGTTGCTCTTGAACTTAGTAAGCAATATGAAGAATGGGACGGCATTAAGGAGAAGTTAAAGAAACAACGGGCAGATAATGCAAATATTGCAACCAAAGAAGAAAAAGTCACTGAAACTGATAAAATTGCTGCAGAAATGGGAACAGATGATTATAATGCTTGGGATTGCAGAAAAAAGGTAGTGGAAAATTACACACAACGGGACAGTAAAAGCAACTTAGTAGAAGACTGGACGCAATGGGATTGTAAAAAAGTTGGAATTTCGACTGAAGATTACAATCAGTGGGAATGTAGGAAAGGAAGATTGGAACCCGTAGAGGAAGAATTTATGACAAAAATTGCGCCCCTTGAAGAAGAGTTATCTCAGGCCAATGACACTATAATGACTCTGCAAGAACGTCTCGTAGTCACTGAAAGAATATACGCGGAAAATTCTGCTTTACGTCGACATTCTGCCGAAGTGCAAGAAGTAGCTAAAAACCAAATTGAAGAATTAGTGGATCACTTAAAAAAATGTAAAGAAACATTATCAAAGTTTGAGGAGGAAAATACAAATTTAAAAAATAAATTATCTGAGATGGAAACAGAGCATGCAAAGTACAATGAAATGCTATCGGAATTAGAATCTCTAAAACTGGAAAAAGAAGGTATGGAAAAAATGTTAACATCGAACGTTGTAACTTCTGGTCGTAGAAGTTCTAAATTAGAAAATGATTTACATATATTAACAGATGAAAATAAACGATTGAAAGAAGAAATTGAACAATTAACACAACATAAAATGACATTGGAAGTTGAAAATGAAGTCCTAACAATTGAAAATAAAAGACTTTTGAGTGAATTAGAACAATTAAAAAGTACTCAAGGCGATTCCTCCATTATTGATGCATTAAAAAAAGAAAATGAGGAATTGAAAATAGAAGTTGAGAACCAAAAAAGGGAAATAAATGAATTGCTAGATAATTTTAATAGGTCCCTTCCTGAAGTGGAAATAACTCAAGAAGGCAAAGACTTAAAAGAAAAAGAAGCATTACAAGCAATAATAGATGATTTGGAACATCAGCTAAATAATATGGTAACAGTTTGTAGAAGAGCTAAACCTTTAACTCAGGACAATCTTCAAAAAATCATTGACGAATTAGCGAAGCGCTTGGAAGATGAACAAAAACGAGCGGATGCGGCTGAAGAGGCTTTAAGAAAGCTCAAAATTAGCGATCCAAGTCAAATGTTAAATGACGAAATTGAAAAATTAAAACGAAGAATAACGGAACTGGAAGATGAAAATAATAAGTTGAAAGAAATGGCGCTTCGGGAGAAACCAAAAGAAACAGCGCCCCAAGCAAGAGTGGAAGAAGTAATGCCTCAAGAAAAACGGGAAGAAACGCCACCTCGGAAAACGCCCTCTGTTGAAAAGAAAATTGAAGAAACTTTGCCTCCTGAAATAAGAATAAAGAGAAAGGTTATGTCTGACGAAAATATTACTGACAAACTTCCTGAATATCAGCCAGCACAAGGCGATTCCGCATTAAGGGATGAAAATGATGAACTCCGACGTCGTCTAGAGGATTTCGAAAAGAATAAAGGTGCATTACAAAAAGAGTTAGAACAAATGGCAAACGAAATGAAAAAAGCTTTCGATAAAATATCCGACTTACAAGATAAAAACAGGTTACTAAACCAAAATTTGGTAAAAATGGAGAATGAAAATTCAAAATTAAAAAAAGAATTAGAAGCTGCTTTGAGTGAGGCAAATAAATGGCAAGAAAAGGTTGCACAATTAGAGAAAGAAAATGATAAATACAAGCAAGACATTAAGAATTTAGAAGAGGAAATTGCAAGATTAAAGAAAGAACTGGATAATATTCTTAGTGTGGCCAAAAAAGGAAGCTCTGGAATTTCGGATCTACAAGATGAATTAACAAAATTAAAACAAAAATTAGCTCAAGTTGAAGCCGAAAACGAAAAGTTAAAGAAAGAGCTTGGTGATGCTAAGGGCGATCTTTCCGCTGTAAACCAGCTAAAACTTGAAAATGAAAAATTAAAACAAGCCAATTCCGATTTAGAAAAAGAGCTTGCCAATCTGAGAAAAGAATTAGAGTCAGCGAAAAAAGGTGGTGACGATTCGGCAAGCTTAAATGACAAAATAGCACAATTAGAAGCAGAAAATGCTAAATTAAAAAAGGAAGTTGATGAATTAAAACAAAATTTAACTCAAAAGGATAATGAAAATGATAAGCTTAAAAAGGAACTCGAGAAGGCTTCACAAGAGGCAAAGAAAGGCATAGATCCTTTGGAAATTAATAAATTAAAGAATATAATATCTAAACTTGAGAATGAAAATGCTCAATTGAAAAAAGACTTAAATAAGGCTCTAGACGACCTAAAACAAGCCACTAATAAAATCGCTCAGTTACAAGGAGATGATAGTAAATTAAAACAGAAACTAGCTACATTGGAAAATGAGAATGAGAAGTTGAAAAAGGATTTGGAACAGGCTTTAGAGCAAGCAAAAAAAGCAGCGTCACTCCGTGATGATGAAGCACAATTAAAACAACGAGTTGCACAACTAGAAACTGAAAATGCCAAGCTTAAAAAAGACTTAGATGATGCCTTGTTGAATTTAAAACAACTTAAAGATGAAAATAACAAGCTACAGCAAAAATTAACCCAAGCGGAAAATGAAAACCAAAAACTAAAAGCAGATACATCTAAAACAAAAGACGATGAGTCTAAGGGAAATCAACGAATTGCTCAACTTGAAACTGAGAATGCCGATCTTAAAAAGAAATTAGACCATGCTTTGGCAAAAATATTACAACTTTCAGATGAAATTAATAAAATGCAGCAGAAACTTTCTCAATTGGAAAATGAAAATTTAAAATTAAAAACTGATGCATCCAAAACTAAAGATAATGAAGATAAACTGAAAAACACAATTGAAGATCTTTTAAATGAAAACGCAAAATTAAAAAAAGATTTAATTAATGCAAGAGGCGAACACGAACACTGTGGAAAAACTTTGTCGCAATTGCAAGATGAAATTGCTAAATTAAAACAAAAATTAGCAGATCTTGAAAAAGAAAATGTAAATTTAAAAAAAAAATTTGATGGGGCAATGGGTGATTTCAATAGAAGTGGTGCTGAGATTGAAAAACTAAAACAACAAATAGCACAACTAAATAAAGAAATAACAGCCTTAAATGCTGAATTAACAAAAGCCAAAAGTACTATAGCAGAAATGAAGGACAATGAGGCTAAACTAAAACAGACAATTGCTCAGCTTCAAGATGAGAATACCAAATTGAAAAATAATATTGATGCTCAAGGAAAACGATTATCAAAGGAAGATGAAGATAAGCTGAGAGAGAAGTTATCGCAAATGGAAAACGACAATAAAAAACTTAATAACGACTTGAATAAAGCAATTGATGAGGCTGGAAAATTGAAGCAGAAAATAGCACAGCTGGAAGCTGAAAATACGAAACTTAAAAAGGACCTAGAAAAAGCTTTGGCAGACGCTCAGTCTAATAATGCCACCGCATCGCAATTACGTGACGAAAATAACAAACTGAAGCAGAAAATTGCACAATTAGAAGGTGAAATAGCAAAATTAAAGAAAGATTTAGATTCTGCATTAGAAGACGTTAAAAGGAGTGCAGAGATGCAAGCCGCGGACACAAAGCTAAAGCAGCTAATGGATAAGTTGGAAAGGGAGAACGCTAAACTTAAAGAAGATCTTGCAGCAGCACTGAAAGATGCAGGTGAAGCAGCGAAATTGAGAGATGAAAATACAAAACAAAAACAAAAAATTTCTCAACTTGAAAATGAAATTGCAAAGCTGAAAAAGGATTTAGAAGCTGAAATTAAAAAGGGTGAGATTTCGTCATTAATTAAAAACATTTTATTGAATTTTTGTAAAATTGTTTTAATCAGGGAAAATTAATATATACATATAAATCGTAATGAAAGAAAAAAAAAACAAAATTAGAACTCGATTGAACCATTATGTTACAGTGTTGAAATAATGAAAATTACAATTTACAGATTTGGAGTCAAAGGTCAAACAACTTTTAGCAGAATTAGCTAAACAAAAAAAAGATTACGAAGATGCTTTGGCTAAACAAAAAAAAGAATACGAAGATGCTTTAGCTAAATTAAAGAAAGAACATGAAAACGATTTAGCTAAACAAAAGAAAGAAAATGAAGATGCCCTAGCTAAATTAAAGAAAGAATATGAAAATGCCTTAGCTAAACAAAAGAAAGATTATGAAGATGCGTTAGCTAAACAAAAGAAAGAACACGACGATGTTCTAGCTAAACTAAAAAAAGATCAGGAAGATATGTTAAAGAACAAGAAAGAACAGGACGAAGCTCTAGCTAAATTAAAGAAAGAAAAGGAGGATGCCCTAGCTAAGCAAAAGAAGGAACACGATGATGCTCTGGCTAAATTAACGAAAAACTATGAAGATGCAATAGCTAAACTGAAAAAAGAAAATGAAGACGCATTAGCCAAACAAAAGAAAGAATTTGAGGACATCATAGCTAAACTAAGAAAAGAATATGAAGAAGCTTTGGCAGCACTAAAGAAAGAAAAGGAGGATGCCCTAGCTAAGCAAAAGAAGGAACACGATGATGCTCTGACTAAATTAACGAAAAAATATGAAGATGCAATAGCTAAACTGAAAAAAGAAAATGAAGAAGCTTTGGCAGCACTAAAGAAAGAAAAGGAGGATGCTTTGGCAATATTAAAGAAAGAAAAGGAAGATGCTTTGGCAAAATTAAAGAAAGAAAAAGAAGATGCTTTAGCTAAACAAAAGAAAGAAAATGACGATGCTCTAACTAAACTAAAAATTCTAGAAGATACGTTAGCGAAGCAACAGAAAGAGTTTGATGATATGCTAACTAAATTAAAGAAAGAGAAAGAAGATGCACTGGCTAAACAGAAGAAAGACCATGATGATGCTTTAGTCAAATTGAAGAAGGAATTTGACGATGCATTAGCTAAACAAATGAAAGAAAAAGAAGATGCGCTACTTAAACAGAAGAAAGAACATGACGATGTTGTAGCTAAATTAAAGAAACAACATGAAGATGCGTTAGCTAAACTAAAGAAAGAATATGAAGATATTATAGCTAAATTAAAGAAAGACCAGGAAAATGCTCTGGCTAAACAAAAGAAGGATTATGACGATGCTATAGCTAAACTTAAAAAAGAACATGAAGACGCCTTAGCTAAACAAAAAAAAGAATTTGACGATGCTTTAGCTAAATTAAAAAAAGATCAGGAGGATACTTTAGCAAAACAAAAGAAGGAATATGAAGATGCTCTAGCTAAACTAAAAAAAGAACAGGCAGACGCCTTAGCTAAGCAAAAGAAGGACCACGATGATGCTTTAGCTAAATTAAAGAAAGAACATGAAGATGCCTTAACCAAACAAAAGAAACAATTTGATGATGCTTTAGCTAAGGCTTCTGGAGATAAAGATGCCAAAGGTGCATAGCGAAATATATTTGATGTTGGATTTTCAGTTTAAAATTTGATTTATATTATTTTTCAGATATGGAAGCAAGAATCAAACAATTGCAAGCAGAGCTGGCCAAACAAAAGAAAGATTTTGAAAATGCTTTGGCGAAACAGAAAAAAGAATGTGATGATACTATCAACAAATTAAAGGAGGGATATGAGAAAAATATGAAAGAGGCTCTCAAGAAAAATGAGGAGAGTATTGCCAAACTACAGAAACCTCAGGCTGATTTCGTAAAGGAAGTAACTGATAAAGATGATTCCAAAGGTATACCTACTTAGAAAAAAATAAATTTTGATGTTGTTCTGTTGTTCTCTATTATATTATATTACAAAATTGTTCTTTTTAGATTTAGAGGCAAGAATTAAACAATTACAAGCGGAACTGGCTAAACAAAAGAAAGATTTTGAAAATGCTTTGGCGAAACAGAAAAAAGAATGTGATGATACTATCAACAAATTAAAGGAGGGATATGAGAAAAATATGAAAGAGGCTCTCAAGAAAAATGAGGAGAGTATTGCTAAACTACAGAAACCTCAGGCTGATTTCGTAAAGGAAGTAACTGATAAAGATGATTCCAAAGGTATATCTACTTAGAAAAAAATAAATTTTGATGTTGATCTGTTGTTCTCTATTATATTATATTACAAAATTGTTCTTTTTAGATTTAGACGCAAGAATTAAACAATTACAAGCGGAACTGGCTAATCAAAAGAAAGAATGTGAAGATGCTATAGCTAAACTAAAACAACAGTTTGAAAAAGATATGAAGAATGCCCTTAAGAAACAGGAGGACAGTGTTGTCAAAGAAGAAAAACCAGATAAAAGTTCTAAAGGTATATTTTTTATTTTCAAAAAGGTTAACAATTAATTACAATTCTGCCAAATTTTTCAGATTTGGAAGCGAAGATTAGACAGTTGGAAGCAGAATTAGCAAAACAAAAGAAAGACTGTGACGACACCATATCTAAACTTAGGGACCAATATGAAAAAAATATGAAAGATGCGCTTAAGAAGAGCGAAGAAAGCATTGTCAAATTGCAAAAGCCACAAGAAGACTTCATAAAAAAAATAAGTGATAATAAAATGGATTCTCAAGGTATTTACAAAATAAATGTACATTATCATGCACATATAAAACATGGTTAAAAATATATTCTAGGTACTCTATATTTACTATTATTTCATCGTGCATGTTTTGAAGGAAACTGTAAGCTTAAAATCATATTTTTAAATTCGAGAAACACAGAATAATCACTGAAATTATATGAAACAGCGCTAACTGCACCAATAACATACATAGATGCAAAAATATAAAATATATAAATTTTTTAGATTTAGAGGCGCAGATAAAACAGCTGCAGATGGAATTAGCTAAGCAAAAGAAAGATTGTGAAGATACCATAGCTAAATTAAAGTCTCAGTTCGACAAAGATATGCAAGACGCGCTCAAAAAGGAAAGAGAGATGATACAGAAAGAATTACCACCGCAGGCAGATTTAATAAAAGAACAGGAAGATCTTTTAAAACAATTGGATCAACAGCCATCTCGACCTGAAATTTCAGGTAAATGCTTTGACAACTGTTAACATTAATATCAGAATAGTTAAACCATAATTTTTTCTTATGATTTTTTTAATAGTAGGTATATCTGATCTAAATTGATAGCATCTCTAGACACATTACAAAAAAAAAAAAGAAAATACTAGCCTTGATTATTTACAACGAAATATATTGTTGCAAGTTAATATCACTTAAATTACTCATGAATCTGTATTTAGTATTACTTATATCTACTCCAAAACCCGGTACATTTAATTTTAATTTTAAAGGATAATAGGTTCGTTCCAACTAAAATTCGGGATGGTTCGGAATCGTAATGAGTCTGCGCATTACAATTTTCGCGTTCCTACACAAATTCAGAACCGTTAGTACTTTTCCGTTCGCTGTTCCAACACGATTTTTGAACGAGTTACGAACGGTTCAAAAAGTTCTGGGATTTTACAAGAATTTCTAATCCTGAACATGCGTGGTGGTGCTGGTGGTGGTGTGATGACGTTTATCCACCGCATAGACCTAAAAAATAGGTATATGATCCACCGTTCATCATAACCTCGACTTCGTGCTTAGTATAGATTACACAGATTGTGCTTAGTTTATTTCACAGACTCTTTTATATGTTTTGTGTCACAGACCTTATAGTTTATTTGCTCGGAAAGTGCTGAAGATGTCCGATTTCGAAGAAATGATGAAGAATGACATTTGCATTTTTCTGATTAGTAGTTTCGGTTCTAAAAATATCTAAAAATCGTTCCAACAAAGAACTGAATTCTGAACCGTGTCTAATTTGCGTCTGCGCATTTGCGAAATCCAGAATTAAGTTAGGAACCGTTCTGAATTTTGTGTTGGAACAAACCTAATAACTCAAAAATGTCAAATTTTTTTCTAATGAAATGGAAGACATTTTGTTTTTAATTCCAACCGAAATTAAATACTGTATGTCAGTTTCCAAGATACGCAGTGGTGGCGAAATTCTAAAGACTTTAGCAGCAGTGTTTCCCTGCACATCCATCACTGGTTAATAGATTTGTATACCAAATTCAGTGAATTTTTCCCCATAATTAGTCATTATCCCAAATTTCATCAATCTACATCAAATATCTTAAGAGATCTTTGAATAATTGTGATTTTTCAAAATTAATATCAACTCTGGATCTCGAAAACGAAGCGTACTATATTTAAGTGATTTTTTTTTCTTAGAATAGAGCCTTTTATCAGTAAAGTTTGACTACAAAAATTCGACTCAACTTATCTATAGAAATTTTACCAAAGATTAAATTTTATTTCAATCGATTTCGTCGTTTTAGATCCAGATGAAAATGTTAAATGGTTGGAAGAAGAATTGGCCAGACAAAAGAAGGTATGTGAGGATCTCATAGCCAAACTTAAAGAACAGTTTGACAGGGACATGAGAAACTTATATCAGAAAAACGCGGACAGTATTGCCGAGCTACAAAAAGCCCATGAAGATTACATAAGAGAGTTAAACGAAAGGCACGATAACGAGTTGAAGAGACTACAGGATGCTTTAAGAAAGGCCCAAGCTGGTGCAGGTGAAAGGGACAAGATGAAAAATCTGTTAGATGACCAGAGAAAGAAAAGCTTAGAGATAAAAGATAAGGTGGAGCAAGTAGAATCCGTCATAACGAGAGAAAGGAGGAAAAGTAGAGAACTGAAAGGTACGGTCGATAAGTTAGAAAAAGAGAACGCAGAAATTAGGCGCAAAAGTATTCAGTTAGAAAAGGAGAAGATAGATTTAGAAAAAGAGAACACGGAAATAAAGCGCAAGAGCATTCAGTTAGAAAGAGAGAGAAGTGATTCAGTTGTAAGTACTTTTTTAATATAAAGGCATTCCTCCAAATAGCAAAATGATTGAATTCCAAATTTTTCACAAAAATAAAAATTTATGTTTGAAATTTATGGGTCCTTGTAAAGAATTAAGTATTTTATAATGAGCATTAATGGTTTCTTATTTATAAAGATATACTTTATGGATTTACTTTAAATAATAATTAGATTATTATAACCATAAAGTGGAAATTATATTAGGTAGGTATTTGATTTTTCTTACGAATAAAAAATTAATAAGTTTAAAAATGTTTGACTGGTTATGTGTTTTGTAATTAAGTAATTTCCGATGTATGTCATCAGACACCTATCTAATTCAATGGTGTAGGACTGTAGGCTATATTAAGAGCCAAAAATCGGTTTAAAAAAAAACAACAATTAACTTTAAAATTTTATTACATAAAGTGAGTACAAATGAACTATATGTTTTATTATACATACCTATAAACTCCAAATACATAAAGATGTTCACAAATATACAGGGTGTATCTTAAGTGATGACTTTAATTTCAAGGGGTGATTCCTTGTCATATTTTAAGCAAAAAAGTGCATATGAACATCGGTCCGCAAGTGCTTCGTTACCGAGATACAGGGTGTCAAAGTTGGGAAAATAAATCGCATTTTCTTAAATATCTTTCGACTGATTCGAAATAATTTAATGAAATTTCATACACGGGGGTTTTTTGGAATGACAAATTCAAAGCTGTGGTCAATTTAGGTGTATTTTTTTGAGGGCGCCA